>NC_054372.1:11382896-11550396 GCF_017654675.1 Xenopus laevis
TGGCAAGGTTGTCCTATCAAGCTGTTTAGGAATCCTTGATGCACAGCAGCTTTGACAGCATTTCTGTCCTATTCAGGTCAGGCTTTTGACAAGGCCACGTAACAATGTTAACTTTCTTATTTCTTATCCACTCTAGGGATTCTGGAGGCCATTGTTCTGCTGGAATGGAAATTTGCATCTAAATTCTCAAACGTCATAAGAGCGAGCCTGTTTTTCTTGAAGATTTTCTGGTGCTTTGACCTCACCCTAAACACCTCAATCCAGACAAGATTTCCATTTCCTGCTGAAGAGAAGCACGGCAGCCACTTCTTGTTTCACACTAGGGATGGTGTCAACATGATGTTCCATTAAGGGTATAGTCGAGTGAGTACCCGCACACCCTGGCCCAACGAGTATAAGAGATCCCTGGTGCACAGCGAAAATGAGGAAACGGCAACCTCACGAATCAATGGCAGCAGGAATTCACCAGCACACAGGTAATACAAGCAGGATATACCTTGCTAGAAGTTTATTGCAGCATGCAACGTTTCGGGGTTACCCCCTTTATCAAGCATACAGATACAGACTGCATACAACATTTTATAGGTTAAACACATCACATGATCAATTAGGTGGGTGTGTACATACGTGAAATAGTTAACACAACTAATAAAAAACAAATTTATACATGTATTTGTACTAGTGCAGTAGCCGATACTGGTGGCAAAAATTATTCAATAGTGTACAACAGTTGCAATAGAAAAATGTCCCAATAGTAGTTATTCTTTCCTAAGAAATTGAAACAATTAGACACAATACTTAATGTTAAAAGGTGTATCAAAAATAGTATCCATATTATATAAACATGTAAAAAAGTATCAAAAAAGTTTCAAAAGGAGAAAAAGTGTCAAAATTGTCCAAATACCAAATGTCAAAGAACAGGAGTTAAAAAAACCAGATAAAACAGTGTAGAAAATTTATAGAAAATATTTAGAAATTTTTTTTTAAATTTTTTTTTTTAAAAAAGGCTATCATGAAAAGGCAGTAACGAAAGCTATCTTACCCTATCAGGAGACAAGAATCTATCCCTGAGGTAAATCCAGGCAAAATCTGCTTATCTGTAAAAAGGTAAAGAAATTTCATATTAGCACAATTATAAGAAACAGGACATATTGAATTCTTCGTTTAACCCCTTCGGGTGTTGTGATTGCAGGAGCCAAATCCAATAACATTCCCTTTGTAATAAATACTTCTTTCTATCTAAACCTGTTTTGGAATTGACCTTTTCTAAAATCTGCCATCTCAGTTGGGATAAATGATGCCCATGCTCAAAAAAATGTTTCGCCAGCAGTGATTGAGTTTTTCCTTTATCAGGTTTTCCTTCAGGTTTTTTGTTAACAGTTTGTGGCATAGGGGGTAATGGCCGATAGGTCCGAATATTTGATTTGTCTTCGTTAAGTCTTAATTTAATTGCCCGGCTTGTCTGTCCAATATAAATTAGACCACATGGACACTTAATACAGTAAATCACATCCTTGGTATCACACGTGAAAAAGCCCTTAATGTTGTATTTCGTACCGAAATGTGGATGGGTGACTTGGCTTCCAGGTATGATTGCATTACAATGGCTACAGTTTCTATTGGACAGAGAGAGCTGCAGCAACAAATCCGTACTACGTAAGAGGAGTACAAGGCAAAAACTGGGTCGACGAACAACACCGCATTGCAGGACCTAGAGATAAAAATAGAAAAGTTACAACAGGAACTTCTTCAACTCAAGCTCCGCAAATTCAAAAGAGACACGCGGGACTACGAAACTGGCGAAGTATACACGTGGAGGGACAACAGACGGCACTACAGGCATCGCGTGTATTCCCCCACGGGCACTTCAAGAAAATCGGCGACAATGCCTACAGACTCGGATCTCTCTTCGCCTACTTCTTCACAAAGTTCCGCGGTCTCTTTTTTAGGGCAGGACCGGAGAAAAGGCAGCGAAAGACCAGGAGAGGCCGCAGAGCGAAGGCCGTATACAAAAACTCGAACAGGGCGGACATACCGCAGGTAAATAATGTTATTAACTTATCAGGACATGAACTGGGACAGAACGAATTATCGTTACTTGATAAAGGACTGAATTTTGTGCCCACGTATACAGCTGCACCCTTTACATTTGTAATTGACTTGTTTAAGTTCATTAGATCTTTGAAACTGAAAGCATTTTTTCTAGGTAAAGAACAGGAACAAAGGGATAATTTCATTAAGCAATTTAAAAATAAATTGGGTACAAGAAGTTCGTTTGTTCCTCCAGGTAATTTCTCTACTATCGACACCTTCGAGGCGATGGTAATGGCTGATGTCAGTGCCCATAATGCTAATAAACCTATCAAACAAGGCAGTTTACGCAAAAATATTTCTCAGGCAGAATGTGATGCAATGAGATTATTACAGGATAACACTGACATCATCATTACCAGGGCAGACAAGGGCGGTGGGACTGTTATAATGAATAAAATTGACTATAATATGGAGGCATCTCAACAGCTTAATAATACATCCCACTATTTGAGACTAAAGGAGGACCCTACAGCTAAATTTAGAAGTGAGTTAAATACCTTCCTTAATGGGGCGGTATTAGAAGGTGTCCTGTCTGATGAAACCCTTCAACTGCTGACAGAAAAAAACCCTGCAGTGCCTTATATTTATTTTTTACCAAAAGTCCATAAAAGTTTGGATAAACCGCCAGGAAGACCGATTGTCTCGAATGTGGGGTCTATTTGCAAACCCCCTGCCATTTACATTGATATGCAGTTGCAAGAAATTCTCCCTTCTCTACTACCTTGTGTAACCGACACTACTGATTTCTTGGATAGATTGAGCAAAGTAATCTTGCCAAAAAATAATTTTCTTTTATGCTCCTTAGATGTCAAAGACCTATTTACTTCTGTACCCCACAACGAGGGTGTTGAGTGTATATATCAGTATTTATCTGAGTCAAATATTCCATCGCACAAGGTTACTTTCATATGTCAATTGCTTGAGCTGGTTTTGACCAAGAATTACTTTGCGCACAATGATGAATTTTTTCTACAGCTTCAAGGCCATGGGTGCCAACATGGCACCAGCCTATGCCAATATATTTATGGACCACTTCGAGAAAGCACATATTTTTTCCAACAGTGAATTTAATCCCTTCATACACGAATACATGAGATATGTGGACGACACATTCTTTGTCTGGTCTGGGACTAGGGATTTGTTAGAGGATTTTGTCCTCCATTTAAATGGAGTACATCCCACTATTAAATTCACGTTCGAGGCCAACCCTGTTGAGTTACACTTTCTTGATGTTAATATCCAAGTAGAGGGGTCCACATTTGTTACGTCTGTGTACAGTAAACCTACGGATAGGAATAACATACTCAAACCCTTGAGTTTTCATCCACCAGGGTTATTTAAAGGGCTACCACGTAGTCAACTGATGCGGGTCAAGCGTATTACATCTACACCCGAGTTGTACAATTTTGAATCACATAAGATGGTGGAGAAATTTCAGACCCATGGCTATGATAAATCTAGCCTTTTGATTACACAACAAGAGGTGGCCAATGTCCCTAGACAGGTGGCCCTAACTAGGAAGCCTAAATGTAAAACAACTAAATTACAAAGAATTCCCTTTGTAACATCCTTTGACACAAACTCTAAATTTCATTGCAAGACTATACGTAAACATTGGAAAATTCTGAGCACTGATGTTAAGTACGGCCATCTTTTCAAAGCCCCTCCCCTTTTTTCCTATAGAAGGGGTAGAAATGTAGGGGAACTGATTAAACGAAAGGCACCAACCCCTAAAGGGAGACGTAATATTCTAGGGACCCAAAGCACCGGTACCTTTCCCTGTAGAAACTGTAGCCATTGTAATGCAATCATACCTGGAAGCCAAGTCACCCATCCACATTTCGGTACGAAATACGACATTAAGGGCTTTTTCACGTGTGATACCAAGGATGTGATTTACTGTATTAAGTGTCCATGTGGTCTAGTTTATATTGGACCGACAAGCCGGGCGATTAAATTAAGACTTAACGAACACAAATCAAATATTCGGACCTATCGGCCATTACCCCCTATGCCACAAACTGTTAACAAAAAACCTGAAGGAAAACCTGATAAAGGAAAAACTGAATCACTGCGGGCGAAACATTTTTTTGAGCATGGGCATCATTTATCCCAACTGAGATGGCAGATTTTAGAAAAGGTCAATTCCAAAACAGGTTTAGATAGAAAGAAGTATTTATTACAAAGGGAATGTTATTGGATTTGGCTCCTGCAATCACAACACCCGAAGGGGTTAAACGAAGAATTCAATATGTCCTGTTTCTTATAATTGTGCTAATATGAAATTTCTTTACCTTTTTACAGATAAGCAGATTTTGCCTGGATTTACCTCAGGGATAGATTCTTGTCTCCTGATAGGGTAAGATAGCTTTCGTTACTGCCTTTTCATGATAGCCTTTTTTTAAAAAAAAATTTAAAAAAAAATTTCTAAATATTTTCTATAAATTTTCTACACTGTTTTATCTGGTTTTTTTAACTCCTGTTCTTTGACATTTGGTATTTGGACAATTTTGACACTTTTTCGCCTTTTGAAACTTTTTTGATACTTTTTTACATGTTTATATAATATGGATACTATTTTTGATACACCTTTTAACATTAAGTATTGTGTCTAATTGTTTCAATTTCTTAGGAAAGAATAACTACTATTGGGACATTTTTCTATTGCAACTGTTGTACACTATTGAATAATTTTTGCCACCAGTATCGGCTACTGCACTAGTACAAATACATGTATAAATTTGTTTTTTATTAGTTGTGTTAACTATTTCACGTATGTACACACCCACCTAATTGATCATGTGATGTGTTTAACCTATAAAATGTTGTATGCAGTCTGTATCTGTATGCTTGATAAAGGGGGTAACCCCGAAACGTTGCATGCTGCAATAAACTTCTAGCAAGGTATATCCTGCTTGTATTACCTGTGTGCTGGTGAATTCCCGCTGCCATTAAGGGTATAGGGCATAAGCATTGGTATTACTGTAACTGACAGCGTAATTTTTTTATGGAGGGATAACTCATTAGCATTTGGGTCCCAATTCTATCATAGTAAATAATGCCCCAATGCAACAATATTTTGATGGCTCTATCTGTGTTTTACTGTATGTTCCACTTGCCTTGACTTAGCGTGGACATACAATAGCTTTTCAGCTGGAATTATCTTGAGTTTGTGACTAGGAGTTGGTATAGAATTCAAAGGTGTATGGCTTTTTTTCTAGTCATTCAAAAATCATTTTTATTTAAGGGAAATGGAAAACGGGAAAATATACAAAGATATACAGTGCAGTGTAGACAGAGGGTGCGGGGTGTTTGGGTGGAATGTGGTCCACATTGCAGGTATTTACTCGGTCCAGGAGCCTCTCTTCATGTTCCCCCCATGTTTACAGGTTCAGCTGTATAAAAGTTACACCAGTGGTTTCATCTTATGTTAATCTATCCACAGGTATCAGCCCCTATGTACCAAATAATTTAGCAATGCCTCTCCAATGGAATTCCATCTACCCTGAAGTTCCTCTTGGGTGGAATATTGCTGTACTCAAACTGACCCTTTTGCACACTCTTATTGCATGCCATTGTAATTGCTATACCGTTACTCACTGCAAACCTTGCTCGTTGGGTCCCTTTCCCTGACTACCACCATGTTGATGTCCATAACTTAAGGTCCTTTCTTTTTCTTTATTGCAGCCTTCTGTCTCAGGATCATGTGAAAACATCCTGCCTCAAGCTTCCCAGCATCATATCCCCCTTTTTTGAGAGTGGAGTCAACAAATGAAGAATATGGTTGCTTATATCAAAGATTACACATCCCCCAACCTGTTTCACAACCCCCATGCTACCAATAAATGATATGATTTCTTTGGACCCCATCTGTTCATTTGCTGTGAAATATTTTATGTCAGCATGGTAATGAGTAACAATAATAGAAAATAAGGTAAATCAATTTGTTTGAAAACTCCTTTATTAAGACAAGTGTACTCTTCTTTATTAGTGCATCTACAATAAGCACTTGAGAGCAGGATCCTATTTTTATTCTGTATCCCTTGTTTGTTAAAATTTTGTTTGTTATAAAATATTTTTTTTAATGACCAGATTGGTAGACTCATCAAGAAATGTTTCAAATCCTTCTTCCAGTCTCGAAAATTGTGGCGGCCCTCTGTACACCCATCTAATTAATGTTGATGAAAGATCTTTGCGTCCTCTGTTGACCCCTTCCATGTCAATATGTCAATCAATACTTTTACATTGATTATAAATATATTCTTAGTGTTGGTTAATTATCTCCTGGCACTACTTTGTCTTCAGAGCAGTTTACTGTCCTTAAAATGCACAAAAAGTAGAAACATTATAACCTGATTATAGCACTTATGCTTAGCGTTGAATTAGTTGGAACATGATTTACCCAGCTGACTGGGACAATATATGTTCAGAATCTGCGCTTTTTGTTTGTTTTCATCAACCAGCTGACTCCCCTCTGATATTAAAGGTCCCACCCTTTCCTGCTTCATTTTTTTACATGTATAATGCAGGGGTATATTAGCCTATATGTATTATACAGGGGCTTTAGTATCCTATATGTATAATACTGGGGGTATATTATCCTATATGTATAATACACGGACAGACTGTAAAGCATCTCAGATGTCTTTTTCTATAGCCGAATAAACAAAGATCTTCTTATTGTGTTTTGTTTGTGATCATCGATTACATGCACAGTAACCGAGTAGACAAAACCTCCCGAGACGTTGCGAGACACTCAGGGGCTGTAAATTAACACTGAAATATCCCACAGAGCACATGGCAGCTCCATTGTCAACATTTTTCTAACATCATATATTGAATCTCACGCAGTTCTTCTAAGAACTCCATTCATACCCACCCTGAGCAGAATACTGAAAAGAGAATATCACCACAAGGGGAATTTTCCTTTCAGAAATGGACTAAACGGTTTCTAAAAGTGCAAAAGGGGACACATACGTGGCGTTAATGTCTGATTAAATAAGGAATTTTGATCCAAGGATTCCCAATCTCAAACCTAATGCTTTTGCTCTACAAGTCCCAACATTCCCCGACAGCCACTGTGGCTCTTTGCAATAATTACTACTAGTTGTGTTCTTCATTAGTGATGGTCGAATTTGCGCCGTTTCGCTTCGCCGGAAAATTTGCGAATTTCGCATGAAATTCGCGAAACGGCGAAAAATTCGCGAAATGACGCGTCCGTTTTTTCGGCGGCGAATTTTTCCTGCGCATTTTCGCGGGCGTTTCGTGAATTTATTCGCTGGCGGCGAATCGCTCGAATTCGCGCCTGGCGAATAAATTCGCCCATCACTATTCTTCATCCTATTATTTTTATGACATGTATATTGTGTAGAGCCACTTCTGAGCCACATATCATGATATTTATCCCTGTGATGCCGTGTGCTCAGGTCTGAATTCGTTTACTACAGCCCAGCTCTTACTGGAACTGCTTTATAATAAGCAAAACATTGGAATATATCCAGGGACATAAATATTAAGCTCTGTACTCTGGAATTACTACCTATGTAGCTGGTGTATATTAAAAGACTCAGCTTCAGCAGTAATGTATCTGGAATGCCACCTGACTCATTTTGGAAACATCTGAAAATATAGTTATTATTAAAGGGATACTGTCATGGGAAAACATGTTTTTTTTTCAAAACACATCAGTTAATAGTGCTGCTCCAGCAGAATTCTGCACTGAAATCCGTTTTTCAAAAGAGGAAACTGATTTTTTTATATTTAATTTTGAAATCTGATATGGGGCTAGACATATTGTGAGTTTCCGAGGTGCCCGCAGTCATGTGACTTGTGCTCTGATAAACTTCAGTCACTCTTTACTGCTTCACTGCATGTTGGAGTGATATCACCCCCTCCCTTTCCCCCTCAGCAGCCCATCAGCAGAACAATGGGAAGGAAACCAGATAGCAGCTCCCCAATACAGCTGCCTGATAGATTGAAGAAGAACACTCAAAAGTAAAAATCCAAATCCCATTGCGACTTCAGTTACATTGAGTAGGAGAAACAACAACCTGCCAGAAAGCAGTTCCATCCTAAAGTGCTGGCTCTTTCTGAAAGCACATGACCAGTAGTGATGGGCGAATTTATTGCGGCGAATTTGCATGGTTCGCGGCCAGCGAATAAATTTGCGAAACGCCCGTGAAAATTCACGTCAAAAAATCCGCCAGCGTCAAAAAAAAATTTCCCGAAAAAAACGGATGCCGGCGTAAAAAACGGGCGCTGCCGTCAAAAGAGACGCCGGCGCCGTTTCTCGAATTTTCCGCCGGCGCAAATTCGCCCATCACTAATGACCAGGCAAAATGACCTGAGATGCTCCTACACATCAATATTACCACTAAAAAAAATACGCTTTTTGGTTTTTTGGAAACTACACCATAAAAATCATGGCAGAATAACTTTAATAACTTGTTACAGAGGGGACATTTCGGAGATATAGGCTTTCGTTCAGTTCGCTGGAGGCCAAGCTCTCCAAACTACATTACAAGCTGTTTGTAAAGAAATAAATTGTTATCACATAATTTAATTTACACACTTATATAACATATCATTGAAAACTATGTTTTCTTTCTTAACGGAAATCTGTATGTATGCATGTAACACAGAACAGTACTTACAGGGAGGACAAATAATCCAACAAATTAATAGAATAAGCGCCATGTGGTAAAAGACATAGGAGGAAGGAGGTTTCTTTGCCATTGAGTTTCCAGTCTAAGTGGGGGAATAACATATAGATACAAAGAGGAAGGTAAAATTATTGCTATAACGATATTGGTTCTTAGATGCAATGAGTCTGACTGTACCAGATATTGTTCTAGTGCTCCAGAGGGTAGGCTTTGACTTTCATATTGTCCCTCTCCCTTCTGCTTCTGAAGTTTGCCCCTAACTTCTTCCGTGTTTCTAGTTTCTGCTCCCCTATCTTAAAATTCTGCCATATTCACTATCATCCAACATTCCACGCTACTAATCTCCCCACTATAAAGGAAACGGAAAGGTAGAATGTGGCAAGTTGTTCAGCACCACAGTCTAGTCGTTTACTTCTGATCTTAGACTTCCATTTTCTTCTATATCCTAGGCGTTCCTTTAATGTGTTGAGACATTAGTGCTATCTGCATCTCCTTCAGTTTACATCTATGGCAGCCACTTTTCATTCCAAGGATGGTTTTAGCTTAAAATATGGAACAAGATCAGACAAATTTCTGTTGGGACAAGATGGGATGAAAGAACAGAATAATGGCTATGGGAGGAGGACAAGAATAGTCTCCATTTTTAGGGAGAGGCTGAAGTAACATTTATTGAGTATTGAGCAGATCTTTTAGCCCACAGCCTACCACTTAATCTCAGAAGCCTGTCTAGTATTATGTAACAGAGATCTGCTTGGGTCTAATCTACACAGCATTCCACTATAAACTCTTCAGTCTGATCTACCAGCCACAAACTAGAAGTTGGAAACAATATCATCATAAAAATGGAGGGAGGGTAGAAGGTTGGAAGAGTGACAAAGAAGACTATGTTCAGATTCAAGCCAGTGGCTCATAAACCCATAACTTATCCACACGTTCATCAGATGAACACCCAGGTTCATCCAAACTAATTCCTAACTGACCCACTGCAAGGACTCAGGTTGGATGTTCTGGCATAAATAGTGCAGTTTATCTTACAGGTAACTAAGGCCTACAAGAGAACAGTATATGAAATTAAAATCTCACTTTTCTACTGTACATATAACCGGTCCCACAGCTATTTGAGATGTACATTTATTATGTTTCAAAGAGAAAATATGTGATTGTTAGAAATGTAAATCATATGGACCCACAGAATATAATTTTACAGCCAGCTGTTAGTGCCGAAGCCAGCGCTGACTAGAATAGAATGAATGAAATGGAGAATGTTTGTGAGCAGATGGCATTCCAAGGCCTGTTCCACAGACACGTTCATTAGTTATGTTTAGGATATCTTATTTAGGAATCAGAGTGGGCAGGGAGTAAAACAAAATATGGAGAAGCAGTATATTACGCTCATGAAGAAACAACAGCACGATCCATTGAGCCTAGTGATGGGCGAATTTGCGCTGTTTCGCTTCGCTGGAAAAAAAAAATTTGGAAAATTCGTATAACAGCTCCGGCGTCTCATTTTTGACGCCAGTGTCTGTTTTTTTGAATTTTTTTCGGCCAAATTTTCGCGGGCGTTTCGCGAATTTATTCGCTGGCGGCGAATCGTGCAAATTTTCCATGAATTCGCGCCTGCCGAATAAATTTGCCCATCACTAATTGAGCCTCATACATGGAGGTGGCTAAGCCAAGAAATTGTGAAAAGCTGATCAACTGGAAGAACATTTATTAATAAAGGTATGGGATCCATTATCCGGAATGCAAGAACGAAACAGCCGCTAGCAGAGAGGAGGAAGTGACTTCCGGTTATCGATGCAACCATCCATGCCAGTACGGCAGAATAACAATCATAATAGGCACTTCACGTGGGGGGTGGGTAGCATCAGGAAGAATATCAGCAACGGTGGAGCCAGAAAAATAGCTAAAAAATAATAAACTTTAATTCAATCCTTAAAATGGTATATACAAGTGGGCAGGGAGAATGTAGCTTGACGCGTTTCGTGACCAATACGTCACTTCATCAGAAGCTTCTGATGAAGTGACGTATTGTATATACCATTTTAAGGATTGAATTAAAGTTTATTATTTTTTATCTATTTTTCTGGCTCCACCGTTGCTGATATTCTTCCGGATGCTACCCACCCCCCACGTGAAGTGCCTGTTATGATCCATTATCCGGAAACCTGTTATCCAGAAAGCTCTGAATTGTGGGATGGCCATGTCCCATAGATTCCATTTTAATCAAATAATTCACAATTTTAGAAATGATTTCCTTTTTCTCTGTAATAATAAAACAGTAACTTGTACTTGATCCCAACTAAGATATAATTAATCCTTATTGGAAGCCAAACCAGCCTATTGGGTTTATTTAATGTTTACATGAATTTATACATTATGGAAAGATCCCTTATGAGGAAAGCCCCAGGTCATTTGCAATGAAAGGCAGAGTACTTGCTACATGCGACTTTCAATAACAGTTGATGTCAGGGCCTGGTAAGGCCGGCCGGAAGCCCCAGGCAAGTTGGACCCCCACATGCGAGAAAAGCCGCACATCAACTACTTTTGTCGTTGGAGAGTGGAACTCGCTCAGCAGGACTAGGGGTAGGCAACAGGGTAGGTACATGCCTGGTGCCCCCCAAGCTCTGCCCTCTTCTGCCTACCCCTAGTTCTGGCTCTAGTTGATACCAAAGCTAAACTCATATAGTACAAGCAGAAGGCAGGGCAACATGGAGAAAGTGCTGGTAAAATGTTGATAGTAATATATGATTTAATTTCTCAAAAACTTTGCAAAAAAACAGCCTTATTGCCTTAGTGAAGCGTTTGAATGGTTTTGCTGCTGCTGGTTCCTGAATCCCGATCAGAGCTGGGTGGCTTCTTTAGGAGAGGAGTGAAAGTGCAGTTGTGTGGATACCCTGGTAAGATCCCAGACTGGCCTACAAGACTGCTGACCTTTCTGTCTAAATAAATGAAGATGTTATTAAAAGCTACATGAACCGTGACTTAATGAATTCCTGGCACCCAGAGTGTATTCTGCAGTAGCATCTCCAATAGGCAGAGTGGGCCCAGGCTGAGATATGAAGCAGAGGTGTACACCTTGTTTGGTCCCACAGGAGATCATGGAAAAGTGGGTCAGCAGGGTGGTATCAGCGAGTCTTTGTGTAATGTAATTGATAAGAAATACATTCATTGTATGAAATCCTGGAACACACCTTGATGCTAAATTAAACCAAACATTTTCACAATACTTTCATATCCTTTGTAATTTTCGTCTGTATAGACATACCAGTCAGTGCCACCACTACTTTGTGATCAGGAGTCTGGGTCTGTCCCACCTAAACAGAGACAACAGGGAGTTAAGGGGCCAATTCATTAAGTTCGAGTGACGGAATAGAAGAAAAAAAAACTTTGAATTTCAAAGTGTTTTTTTTGGCTACTTCGACCTTCGACTACAACTTCGACTTCAAATCGAAGGATTCTAACTAAAAATCGTACTGTCTCTTTAAGAAAGTACTGTCTCTTTAAGAAAAAACTTCGACCCCCTAGTTCGCCACCTAAAAGCTACCAAACCCAATGTTAGCCTATGGGGAAGGTCCCCATAGGCTTGGCTAAGTTCTTTTGGTCGAAGGATAATCCTTCGATCGTTGGATTAAAATCCTTCGAATCAATCTATTCGAAGGATTTATAACGATTATTCCTTCGATCGAACGTTCGCAGTATTTGCGCAAAATCCTTCGACTTCGATATTATGATATTCGAAGTCGAAGGATTTTCATTCCCAGTCGAATATCGAGGGTTAATTAACCCTCGATATTCGACCCTTGATGAATTTGCCCCTAAGTGATTAGGCGCCTATTTGAGTCCAATTTAGCTGTGTATGTTCACCAGCTCGATTAAGAACACAAGTGAAATGTGCAAAGTGCAATTTTGGATGCAATTTGCAGTGTGCCCCCCCCCCACACACACAATTCCAGCGTAATTAGGGCCAACCACATCATGCGTCATTATGTTGGACGCATCCAATTCGATTGCAGTTGTATAAGGACAGTTTAATGAACTGGATGCAATAAGTCCACGGTTTGTCAGAGTAGGGACTGCGTCATTTCTGGCACTTGCCATTATTATGATATTTGCACACTTTTCACTGGCTGCACCCGACCCTGGATGTACCACCAGATCCATGGTTTGCCATTGTCGATGGACATAATCCAAGGGGTTCAGAAACGGAGGCGGGATGGATTTTGGCTGTGCCAAAGCCAAGGCAATGCATGCAACAATAATGTCCATTCTGGTGTGTCCAACACTCAAAGTTGCTCTTGTAAATGTTCCTTATGGTTCAGCAGTATCAGCTTTTGATACAGACTCCTTTATTGTTTAAAGTAGTGATGGGAGAATCTCAGGGTCTGACTGGAGCCTTGGGGGCCCACGGGGGGCTGAAAAATGAAGGGCCCTCCTTGTAGTCTCTGGGGACCCCTCCCGACCTCTTAAATATGAGAAAAAGCTGCACCACCATGAGGGCCCAGTCCAACCATGGTCAATCTGACCCATTTCGATTTACCAAATATTCATGAAACAGCGACAACATTTATTTTGATGCGCGACTTCTTTTTTTTAACATGCAACCATTTCACCCTTTGGAGTATATGGCCATAGTTTTCGCAGTGAAAACAACGTTTGAGAACTCCTGCTCTATACACAGTAATATTCTTCTTGTTTTTTTTCTTTTAAAACAGGGACACATATTACAAGCATAATTTGTGGGGGGGGGGATTAAATTTAGGAGGTAAGAGGGAGTTTTTTGTACTTTTTTTCTTTTTTTATTATTTCTTCTATCCCAATCTGAATGCTTTTCGTGAGTGAGGCCCATATTTCTGAGCACAAGGATTACTTGCCTATATAAACAGAAAAGGAACCATGATTCACAGAGAGGTAAGAAATTCTCACCAATGACAAAATGTGTTTGGGACTGAAAGTTGTTTCTAACAATTCTTTTTTACAATATAATTCATATCGTTACATCAAGGGATCATTAACATTGTAGGCTGGAAAGGAATTTAGCATGAAAATATTTCATCTCAAAGCGCAAGTTTCCTTTGGGTGATGAGCCAAACTAAAGGCAAACGCACACATTTTGCCATTGTCTCCTCTCTTTGTGTCCCCCGTGAACATAAAAGGCGCTGGAAAGCAAAAGATGAGCAGAACGTGGTGAGACATGGTTTCTGTCTGATGCACTCAACACAGCAAGAAGAATCATGTTATCCAGTGTGATAACAGACAGGACAAATAATCCACCCCTCCACACAACCCTTTGAGGCTTTCTGTTATTTCAATCATTCGAGGCCTTCTGGAATTTAGGGATTTCTGTTCCTTCAACTGAACTATGCAGGGGACTTCTAGCACTCCCGTTGTGGAACTGGAGATTAGAAGCATCGGCTGTACAACCATTAAAGCACACAAAGATACAGTCAAAAGGCAACACAAGGGGACCCTGCCAAAAAGAGCTTACAATCTAAAAGTAGAATGGAGTATGAGACACAAAATACTAAATAAACTGGGTAAAGGGAGGTCATGTTAGGACACATACTGTAAGATGGGAAAGCTATGATATAGGGACACTATAGTGATATTATAGAGTAGTTTTACAAAATGAAGGTACAATTTGGGGGAAATTCCTTTACCTTTTGTGATGTGTGATTTTGCCTAGTGATTTAGTTGAAAATAGATCCTCTGCTGCTAAAGATAAATAATTTGATGTTCATATGCCCTAAGTTACTGGGGAATCTGTATCAATAAATATGGTGGGACAAGTAAACCAGCTCAGTCGTGGGTGCTTGGCCTACTGTTGTCTACCTTTTAAAATGTCACAGAGGAAGATGTTTTCCATTTTTATTCATAAATCTCCATCTTTATCTACCCACCCTGAGAGTTTCCCCAAATCATTTCCCCATCAGCAGATAAAGTACCTATATGGACACAGATTTTTTTATAGGTGCTAATTTGGATGCAAAGAAGCAGTGTGATGCATGGTTTAACCTTCGTCTTTGGATACAAACGATGGAGCATGCGTTCAGGGTGGTAGGCAGTGGAGTTTCAAAACAGTAGGGGCCATGTCACAATGTAAGCTCTACTCTTATGGCAACAGAGAAGAAGAAGGTAAAGTCTACAGTTGTCCCTGCTTTGCAGATCTCTTTTATCATTGCTTTCTATAGGATTTTTTTTTCTTAAAAAACACACTCTTTCTCTGTTAAACCACACAACAGCTGTTCCGTTACACCTAAAGCTAGTGATGGCATGTTTTGTTCAGCCAACAATGAGCCTCATCCCCCGAGAGTTAAGGCTATCAGGCTTTCAGAGCATTTATCAATGCAGTTCCTATTTCAAGAGGTCCTAACAAACGTGTAGAAATGAAAGTGGAACATTTCACAGAGGAGTTTTCTCTACCACAGAGGAACCACTTTTGCTTTATTCCAGGCCCCTGGTTCCTTTCTCATTCTTCCCTACCATGTACCCCGGCCTCTTCTTGTTTCGCAAAACAAAGCCATAGTCCAATGCAATCTGAATAGTAAACAAAAGCCTGAACAGAAGTAATTAGGGTGTAATTCCAGAGAAAGACACGTCCATTATGATGGTTGAACCATTGATTTGTTGTGTATCAGGCAGGCAATACATGCCTTTGGTGTTATGATAAGTAAATGTAATAGTGGGAAATGTTACGAATGTTCCCATTACCCTGTGACCTCCACAGACAACTTCAAGGTAATAACGAGGAAACAATGTTGTAGTTATATGTAAGTATTAAAAATAATGATACCAGATGCAGGTTGGTCAAAAGCAAATAGGAATCTTATAAGTATTGATTTAGCTTTAACAAGGAATATATATACTGAATATAAAATATAGTGCAATACTCAGTTCATATTTCTCTTTAAAAAGAAAGTAAGTGTTATTAAATACCTAGAATCTTTCTTCTATGCATTGAAAACTTCTAGGAGATTTTATAGATTTTGGTCTGGTTTTAGTCTCACTCACTCAGTAACTAGGCATTCACAAACAAGAGAAGCCATATAGTGTCCAAGATGCTCACTAGGTAAATAGGCATTCATGAACAAGAGAAGCCATATTGTGTCCAAAATGCTCACTAGGTAACTATGCATTCATGAACAAGAGAAGCCATATTGTGTCCAAGGTGTTCCCCAGGTAATTAGGCATTTATGAACAAGAGAAGCCATATTGTGTCCAAAATGCTCACTAGGTAACTATGCATTCATGAACAAGAGAAGCCACAATTTGGGAGAACAAAAGAAGCCATATTGTGTCCAAGGTGCTCACTAGGTAGCTAGGCATCCATGAACAAGAGAAGCCAAATTGTGTCCAAGGTGTTCACTAGGTAACTATGTATCCATGAACAAGAGAAGCCATATTGTGTCCAAGGTGCTCACTAGGTAACTAGGCATTCATGAACAAGAGAAGCCAAATTGTGTCCAAGGTGCTCACTAGGTAACTATGCATTCATGAACAAGAGAAGCCATATTGTGTCCAAGGTGCTCACTAGGTAACTAGGCATTCATGAACAAGAGAAGCCAAGGTCCAAGGTGCTCCCCAGGTAATTAGGCATTGATGAACAAGAGAAATCATATTGTGTCTAAGGTGTTCAATAGGTAACTATGTATCCATGAACAAGAGAAGCCATATTGTGTCCAAGGTAACTATGTATTCATAAAGTGGATCACCGTACCAGAGGCCTCCCCTTCAGACTAGAAGAAAAGAACTTTCATTTGAAGCAACGTAGGGGGTTCTTCACAGTCAGGACAGTGAGGTTGTGGAATGCACTGCCGGGTGATGTTGTGATGCTGATTCAGTTAATGACTATAAGAGGGACTTGGATGATTTCTTGGACAGACATAATACAAAGGCTGTTGTGATACTAAACTCTATAGTTAGTATAGATATGGGTATATAGAATTTAAGTGAAAGTAGGGAGGGGTGTGTGTATGGGGCTGGGTTTTCATTTGGAGGGGTTGAACTTGATGGACTTTGTCTTTTTTCTACCCGATTTAACTATGTAACTATGTAACAAGAGAAGCCATATTGTCTCCCAGATGCTCATTGACAGGTCACAGGTTGGACATTCTGAAAGAAACTGAGAATAATGTATCTATCAATTTATAACCCAAAAGACACATCTGGTGTTGAGATTCTACTTTTTCTCTTAGTGACATTGATAACTAATAATATAATATTAACCTCTTTTATCTTGTGCCAAATCAGGCCACTTCCTGCAGCTTGCAAATCCTGTATATCACAACGTAGTAAATCATGCCCTCAAAGTCACATGTTACGTCCCTGGTGCCAGGCGCCTTGGCTCTATGTGAAAGCTGTAACTATGTATTAACTCCTCATCAACCAATGCCTAGAGAGCCCGAGCGTTGTTCTACCTCATTATAAAGCTATGACCTCACACACAGAGCTGCCAAAGCCATTAGGAGACACAGAACAGGCTTTGTCATTCTCAGTCTCAGGAAATTGTAAATTTGCTTTCATGTTTCCACTGGAATTTATTTATTTATACTGTGTGCAAATGTCAATTATGTATCTTTCTGTTAGGATGGCCAAGGAATTAGGAAAATATTTTTTCAATACTCTTTAAAGTTGTTTTTTTAAAGAAATTACCATTTTAGCATAAATTCAGGTTGGGTAAACAAGCAGACTGCTAACTATGTAAGATGTAAGTGTTTTTTGAGAGATGTCCGCAATGGGGTCCAGACAGGGTTGACAAGCCTGAGACTGCTCATTGGGAGATAAAAGCACAAGTTACAGGAGGAAAACACATGGAAAAGTTCAGTAAACAACAACATATTCTTCTCTTCATTATACAGCAGTGGCAATTAGTGACACAAATTTGCAGTGAATTGCCGCAACTGGATTAATTCTTGAAACTGCGGCGACAATTCAGCACACTAATAACAGAAACTGCGGCGACAATTCAGCACGCTAATAAAAGAAACTGCGGCGACAATTCAGCACGCTAATAAAAGAAACTGCGGCGACAATTCAGCACGCTAATAAAAGAAACTGCGGCGACAATTCAGCACGCTAATAAAAGAAACTGCAGCGACAATTCAGCACGCTAATAAAAATTGTAATAGCATGCGTCAAGATTATTTGGACGCCAATTGACTTTAATGCTTTTTGCGAATATATTCAGAAAACATAGCCCTCTGCAATTATCCATAAATATCTAATGTGGGCCACCAGTTTTCTGTCCCAAAGTTTATTACGGTTGTATTTATTTATTTATTTGCCGTGATGGTTAAAACATGGGACTTTTTTCTTTTTGCAGATTAATCCAGTGTTCCATTTAGTGCAGTCGAGTATGTCATGTCCTGACACGGGCTCCTATTAAAGTTCCCTTTATTCACGTCCATGGTTTTCTCACTTGGGGCAATCCCTAAGCAAGGTGTGCTGGCTTGGTTAATATCAGTCATCAAATATTCATTTTATGGTTCTACAAACTGGAAGACCAAAAAAAAACATTATAAATATTTAACATTTCAAACAAAAATGAATACACCCATTGTGTAACATGTTAAAGCTTCAAAAACAGCCTTGGGGATAACGGTGACTCTGATTCACTTGCTGAAACCTCCGGAGACAACCTGCGCTTTACCAGCTGCTGTTGAACTTCAGTTCTAATTATTGTCTCTCATCCAATCAAATGCAATGGTTTGCCTGATTGCTCTGTGATATACTTTTCACTGTTATTGCTTAAGGTTTTCTTGGTTACTCTTTTTTTTTCGGGTCTGCTGTCCCCGTTTGCCAGGGCCCCACTTACCTCAGCAGTTTATGCTTATGATATACATGTCTTATATTTGTTATTCATTTTCCAGGTTGACCATGTTGGGTACATTGAGTACCCGTGGGGGGGAGTCTTATTTTTCATTGCAGACCACCTTATGTAGCCACATAAAACACAAAAGGGGGAATTCACAAAAGTGGTGATATTAAGACAAAATAAAAGAGAGATAAAAGTGTCAGATTTGCCACCAAATTCACAAACCTCTATCTACACTTTTGTGAATTTGTCTATTAAACAGATCATATTCAGATTTTGTCTTTTACACAACATTTTATAGACATTTTGAATTCTGAATTTGCCTGAAGCTCTTACTACACCTGTCAATCAGCCATTAAATTGGAATTTTTTGCGGAGGGGGTTTATTTTACCTATAAAAATGATACATCATTTTTTTCAGCATAACCTGGGCTTTCTTAATCTGCCTACATGTTTGTGTAATTCCAATTCTGTAACAAGAATTGGAATTGCTATTTTGCATAATACAGGGATTTGTATCAGAAATTGTATTATCTTAGCTCAAGTGTCTGCTGCTAAAACTAAAAAAAATGGCTAATATTGCCTCATTCATTAAAACTAGTAAAATAATGCAAATATGAGTTAAAAACTTTTTACATATAAAATTTTATAAAATGGACTTTTTTTGTTGAATCAATACAAAGAGGTGGCAGGGGCATATTATAGTGAAGATCAACTTGAGTAGACACAGGGTTGATACATTAGTTTTCTTAGTGATGAACACCTTCTCTAGATGCAGGACCAAAATACAAAGTGGAGGGGGCATTTTTTAGCAAAAACATTTGTATGAGCCCAGCCATCCTCCATCTAATAGTTATATTCTTCCCTACTGAACATTCGGATTTGTGTTCAATGTAGTCAAGTGACAGCACTCGCTCTACAGTTCTGCAGAAAAGTTATGGCACTCTCTGCCGTTCAACTGTTTGGGAGAGATCCTGAGTCTGTCTAACTCAATCTCAGTCTATTCATTCTGCAGTTTAAACTTTATAAATACATAATGTGGTCTACTAGTTTGTTTAATAAATCACAATGTATGTTTTTAAAGATTTTACTTATAGAAGGTCTGGATACAGAAATGAGAAAAAAGTTCTGACTTGATGGTGCTCTATACTCATCAACAGTGGCACCCAAATGGTCCAGAATGATTTCCCCCAACTAATACCCATAACATTCAAGAATCATCTATCATTGTTAACAATTCCACTATCACCCCCTCTCCCCAGGCCCACTGCATTGGAATTATCCTAGATTCAACCCTGTCCTTCACTACTCATCTCCAGTCACTTATTAAATCTTGTCACTTTTACCTAAGGAACATATCCAAAATACAATTATGACCCAAGACGTTGCCAAATTTCCTACTCACTCTCTCATCATATCAGGTCTAGACTGCTGTAACACTCTATTAATTGGCCTTCCCTGCAAGTGGCTGTCACCTCCCCAGTTCATAAAGAATATTTTTGCAAGGCATATACACCTCAGCAACAGCTCCTCCTCTGCCATGCCACTCTGCTAATCCCTGTACTGGCTTCCACTACCTTTCAGAATAAAATTCAACTAATGACCTTGGCATTGAAAGACGTTCACAACTCTTCCCCACCTTACATCTCTGAACTCAACTAGATACTCACACAACCACTTACTATGCTCCTCTACTGACCTACTCCTCAACTCTTCTGTCATTACCTCCTCACATGCTCACATTTAAGAATTACAAAGGCTGCAACCTTCTGGGACTCTATGCTACAAACTGTCCGACTTTCTCCCAACCTTTCTGCTTTCAAAAGATCTCTCAAAAATCACTTATTTCTGTTTAACTACCAAACACAATACCGTATGCTACACCTCCTTCCCATTTTAGATTGTAAGCTCATTTGCACAGGGCCTTCATCTCCTTTTGTATCAGTTACTGGTTTGTTATGTATGTTATTCACATTTATTTTACAGTACTGTGAAATTTTTTGGTGCTCTAAAAATACGTGATTAATACTAATAATAGTAAAAATAATAATAATAATAATAAATATCTTATTGTGCCTCATAAGCCAGGAAGAAAATCTCATGAACTGAGGTCCTCAGTCTGAGGACCATGGATACAAGCCGGGTCCAGTGCACCCATGTAATGTAATTTTGACAGGAAGGAACAAGGACAAATATTTCATACGTTGTGACCTGACCAACCAGCCAGATAGTGTATCTAGTGTATTATGTGTAAGAATGTATCATTCCCCCAACACTGAATTACAACTACAATTATTTTTCTTCCATCTATGTAAATTGTTAGATTAATTATTTGCAGAAACAGAGCTCTCTGTGTTTAGAGCAAAGCAGTGTGTAAGATAGGGTGTGCCCAATTTATTGCTTACTATACACACACATTGTAACACATACCGGTTGTTTCTTGCAATGGCCAAAGGTGCCAATACCTTATTGACATTATACACATGCATAAAGTATCTCACTCATTAAGGTTTATATTAGAGCTTCCCAAACTGTGGATAGGACTGACCCTGGGGAGACTTGTCATTTGTTCTCCAAATATATCAGAAAGGTAAACTTGAAGGTCATTTAGAGTGAAATCTAAGGTGAACATGTATTTGCTATCCTAGATATTCTTGTAACTATGGCTGATATACCATTATTCTTTATATCGGTAATGATTTCAGGTGCTAAAAGAGGCTATGACCAAAGATTGGACATTCAAGAGGCATTCTGTCCAAAGACTAAACCTTCAAGAGGCATTCCACTTAAAGATTGGATCTTAAAGAGGCATTCTGCCCAAACATATGACCTTCAAGAGGCATTCTGCCCAAGAATTGGACCTTCAAGAGGCATTCTACCCAAACATAATGTGGATGTTCAAGAGGCATTCTGCCCAAGGATCGGACCTTCAAAAGGCATTCTACCCAAACATAGGATGTTCAAGAGGCATTCTGCCCAAGGTTTGGACCTTCAAGAGGCACTCTGCCCAAACATGGGACCTTCAATAGGCATTCCACCCAAAGATTAGACCTTCAAGACGCATTCTGCTCAAGGATTGGACCTTTAAGAGGCATTCGGCCCAAAGATTAGACCTTCAAGAGGCATTCAACCCAAGGATTGGACCTTCAAGATCTTGAAACAAAAAGGTTTTATATCAATACATCCATAATCTCAATCTGAAAAACTAACAACATACAGAAAGATCCATTACAAAATTAGTGACAGGCTGGATATAAACTGCACTGTTCTTGCCCTCTGTAAGCTCTGATATAAGTAAATGTTTGCTTCAATGGGTATTTATTCTGTTTCTCTTCAGCACAATAGACAGTGCCTCTAAATTCAGCTTTTGTCATGTTCCCTTCGGGTCTGTTTCTAGCTGGTGTAACAATAGCTGTGTGTGAAATATTAATGTATATAAAGCTTTCATATCACAAGTGTTCTGCTAATTAAATACTGTTTAGGGGTTCGAAATCTTAAAGCCATGTAAACAGTGAAATTCTCAACTCTCACCCCTGTGACAGAATGGTCTCTAATAAAGATAGCTACAATCCTAGCCATAAAGCGTGACAGAACTGCTGCTTTGTCGGTATACAAAAGTGACATGATTAAGGTATGGGACCTGTTATCCAGAATTCTCTTTCTAGATAATCTTTCTATAATTAGGATTTTTAAACCCTAAGTCTACTAGAAAATCATGTAAACATTAAATAAACCCAATAGGCTGGTTTTGCTTCCAATAAGGATTAATAATATCTTAGTTGGGATCAAGTACAAAGTACTGTTTTATTATTACAGAGAAAAAGGAAATTATTTGGATTATTTGGATAAAATGTAGTCTATGGGAGACAGCCATTCCATAATTCAGAGCTTTCTAGATAACGGGTTTCCAGATAACAGATCCCATACCTGTAGTGTTTAGTCCAAAGCAACTGGATTTGAAGAGCAATCCTGAAAACACATACCTGAATAAGTCTATCGAAACTACTGTGATTGAATTTTGATGAGTACCCTCTAGGGTTTAAAATGTGAGCAAACCCCTCCATGCACCTTAAGAATCACATTCATAAATTATATGAACAATATATACTGAAAATGACCCAATCCCATCACTCCATGGGGCAAATTCACTAAGATGCGAAGTTGCGCCAGGCGCAACTTCGCCGCACTTCGCCACACTTCGCCAGGCGTAGTTTCGCCAGGGCTCCGCAAATTCACTAAAATCCGAAGTTGCGCACAGGGGTAGCGTAAGGTTGCGAAGTTGCGCTAGCGTTGATTCGCTATATAAAGCGAAGTTGCGCTAGCGAAGGCTAATTTGCATACGGCGCGAAATTCAAATTTCAATGGAGGAACACGTATCTGCACTACAAATGCCTAGAAAACCTTCAAATCAGCAAATAAAAATGTTATTTTGCCCTACACATGTGCCCACTGTCTAGGTAAGTTGCCATGAGTCAGGAAATGTAGGGGGGAGGAAGGGGAGCCCCAAAAAATTTTCGATCTTTTTCAGCCTATCAGCCATCATGTAGAAAACACGCCAGCGTTTTTTGGGACTTAGAAAAAAAATTGACTTTTTTTTAAACAATCCCTATCTACTCTATTGCGCTTCGCCAGGTCTGAGGTGGCGAAGGAAGTCTAGCGTAAAAGGTAGCGTTCAGTACACTGCGCAAGTTAGTGAATTTGCGTAGTTTCGTCGCTAGCGAAGATTCGCCTGGTGTAAGGTTGCGAAGTAACACTAGCAAAACTATGCCAGCGTTCGTTAGTGAATTTGCGCAGTAGCGAAAATGCCAAACGCTAGCGAATTAACGCTAGCGTTCGGCGCTTCGCGCCTTAGTGAATTTGCCCCCATGTGTGAAACATCTCTGGTGTTCAAAGGATTAATAGACCTTCCTTTAAAGAAGAAGCTGTTTGATTGCTCTTGGGCTGCTTTCATAAATGTGTCCACCTTCTATTTTTTGGGTTTGTAAATGGTAATGGGTTTTAAATGAGAAGGAAAGTGCTTTTTGCTTGGGGTGCCAAATGTTAGGCACCCCAAGTGATTCTATTTACTTACCTGAAACCCCGGGCTGGTGCTCCTATCAGCAGAAAACTGTACGGCCCGGGGTTATTCAATTGAGCACCATGGAGCGATCCTCTTCCGTCTTCTTTTTTCTTCTCACGGTTGAACATGTTCAGTAGAGCGAAAAGCTGAACTTTAATGAAAAAGCCGCCTATTTTGTTTTACTGCGCATGCGTCTGCCCCAGGAAATTTGAAAAAAGAAGAAGCCAGAAAACGATCACTCCATGGTGTTCGCTGGAATAACCCCAGGCCGGTGCGGTTTTCTCCTGATACGAACTCCAGCCCAGGGTGTCTGGTAAGTAAATGCGATCAGTGCCGATCACTTGCCGGTGCCTAACTTTTTTCAACCCCAAGTAAAAAGGACTTTCCTTCTCATTTAAAAACCATTACCATTTACAAACCCAAAAAATAGAAGGTGGACACATTTATGAATTGAAGTCTAACTGCCATCTCCCCTGTGATTGGTTGAGCTCAGGTGGTTTGGAGGGTCATTGTATAGTGATTTTCTGCACGGGTTAAAATTTGCTGGAATTTTCTGCAAACTGAATACTTTTTTTAGAATCGAGATTTTATAAATGTTCCGAAGAAGGAGGAAAGAAACTGATCAAACTGAAGAGAAATGATATTTAATAGCAATTGCATTCTTTCCCCACTATAGCAATCATTTCACTGACCTCATTTCACCATCAATGTCGTATTGGTCCATATAAATACATTTAACCCAGTGGACAAAATAACCATTTGTCTCACACAATGAATTCAATTGACACTTTCTCCACTGGTCCCTGGGTCAGTTCCTCAACT
This sequence comes from Xenopus laevis, assembly GCF_017654675.1. Classification (NCBI taxonomy): domain Eukaryota; kingdom Metazoa; phylum Chordata; class Amphibia; order Anura; family Pipidae; genus Xenopus; species Xenopus laevis. The sequence continues at coordinate 11,407,348 of NC_054372.1, forward strand.
AGTAATTAAAGATAGATCCAATTAGTTATGTCATTTGTCTTACAGATTTATTCCGGTCTGAATTTGCTCACAAATAACTTGTAGGTGGTGGGTGACCCCGCAGGCCGCAGACTTAACCAAGGTCAGAGGTTTAATGAGCCTGACTGATCATTGTCTGACTTTTCTACCCTCCCATGGAAACAGCACTCGCACAAGTACAATGGAGTTTCGGGCAGAGCAGTGCAAGACCCACAGACCTTTCTATTTGAAAGTGCTCAGAGATGAAACCCATTGTCCTATGAGGTCTCTCACATATATAATTGTATGTTTGGTAACGCTCCTCACTTCCTGTCTTGCCGATTTGCCGATGATCTCTTGTCCTCAATACTTTTGGAAGGGCTGTCATGTCAGAATTACATTTACTACAGATGATTACCCTGAGAATGCGCTGACCTTCTTAGCTCCTGCTGTGCCTCTTTCTTACAGATACTGGCCACAACAGTATCTCGGGGCTTGGGTATTACTCAATGCTAATGAGAGAGCGTGTATTAGAGAATTTAATGGCCTGTTCCGGAGCCCCCTACAAAACGTATATGGTCCCGTTCGGATGGGAAGAGGGGGGAAAGGAACACATGGCTGAAAAAATGGCATCTGGTATTGGGTAATTGGATTTCTGATCAATAAGCATTTCAGCTTTTAATAAAGGGAACTCGAACGCTATGTTACATGCAAGAATCCACCGGGCATTTTGCTGAATAAATATATATACAGTATATATATATATATATATATATATATATATATATATATATATATATATATTGGAATATAAGAATCTGATTCCTTCTTTAAAGGGATACTGTCATGGGAAAAAAATTTTTTTTTGAAAATGAATCAGTTAATAGTGCTGCTCCAGCAGAATTCTGCACTGAAATCCGTTTCTCAAAAGAGCAAACAGATTTTTTTTATATTCAATTTTAAAATCTGACATGGGGCTAGACATAATGTCAATTTCCCAGCTGCCCCTGGTCATGTGACTTGTGCCTGCACTTTAGGAGAGAAATGCTTTCTGGCAGGCTGCTGCTTTTCCTTCTCAATGTAACCGAATGTGTCTCAGTGGGACCTGGATTTTACTATTTAGTGCTGTTCTTAGATCTACCAGGCAGCTGTTATCTTGTGTTAGGGAGCTGTTATCTGGTTACCTTCCCATTGTTCTTTTGTTTGGCTGCTGGGGGGGAAAGGGAGGGGGTGATATCACTCCAACTTGCAGTACAGCAGTAAAGAGTGATTGAAGTTTATCAGAGCACAAGTCACATGACTTGGGGCAGCTGGGAAATTGACAATATGTCTAGCCCCATGTCAGATTTCAAAAATGAATATAAAAAAATCTGTTTGCTCTTTTGAGAAATGGATTTCAGTGCAGAATTCTGCTGCAGCAGCACTATTAACTGATTCATTTTGAATTTTTTTTTTCCCATGACAGTTTCCCTGCCAAATCCCGAACCGAATCCTGGATTCAGTGCATCCCTAATATATACAGCTACAAATATATCTGGGTAATCATCCTCAGAGTTTGCTTATTTGCTCTGTCTATTTAATATGTATATGTGTATAGCTCTGAGGCATTATGCTACATAACTATTATGGCAATATTTGTCTGTGCAATACTAAATCATTCATGTTTATTTTGGGTTCATTTTCCAAAGTTTGTACCGGTATTGATTGTGATGTATGTAACTCCATATGTTCTATGTATGTAATTCATGTGATTTAGTTGTATAATCACATTTACTTGACAGCGCTACACAAAATGTTGGCGCTATATAAATACGTGTTAATAATTATAATAATAAAGTGAACACCCTGTTATATTAAGGGATGTAGTGAATATCTATCCCTGAGAAATATGCATTGTACTAATGTTAGTTCCACATACAGGTGGGTGTTCTAGGACCACTGCGCTGGTGTCTATTTAATATTAAATAGTGTATTGAATGTTAGGGACGAGTCATTACTCCAGTAAAGAGAAAGGCATGAGGCATCTGAAGAACCCAACGGCACCAGGTGAAAGAGTGTTAGAGCCCACAGTTATAAGCCTGAGACTGTGGCAATTGATGGGCGAATTTGGGGCATTTCGCTTCGCCAAAAAATTAGCGAATTTCCCGAGAAATTCGCGAAACGAACGACAAAAAATTTGTCGCCAGCATTTCGTTTTTTATGCCGGTGTCCGTTTTTGGTGAAGTTGCACCGGCGTCCCAAAAAACAGACGCCGGCGTACATGTTTTTCTGATGCCAGCGAATTTTCGTGGCAGTTTTGCGAATTTATTCACCGGCGGCGAATCGTGGGAATTCGCCGTGAATTTGCGCCTGGCCAATAAATTCGCCCATCACATAGAGGCCCATTTACTTAGCTCGAGTGAAGGAATAGAATAAAAAAAACTTCGAATTTCGAATGTTTTTTTTGGCTACTTCGACCATCGAATGGGCTACTTCGACTTTGAACTAAAAATCGTTCGACTATTTGACCATTCGATAGTTGAAGTACTGTCTCTTTAAAAAAAAACTTCGAACCCCTAGTTTGCCACCTAAAACCTACCGAGGTACAATGTTAGCCTATGGGGAAGGTCCCCATAGGCTTTCTAGGCAATTTCTGATCGAAGGAAAATCGTTCGATCGAAGGATTAAAATCCTTCGAATTGTTTGATTCGAAGGATTTAATCGTTTGATCGAACGATTTTTCCTACGATCATTCGAACGAACGAATTGCGTTAAATCCTTCGACTTTGATATTCGAAGTCGAAGAATTTTACTTTGACGTCCGAATATTGAGGTTTAATTAACCCTCGATATTCGACCAATAGTAAATCTGCTCCTAAGTGTGGCACTATAAAGTGAAGAGCTTTGGCTGAGCGGGGATAGTATAATTGGAGAGTACTCCATCTAAATAGGGATACCTGTGATTTGATTTAGAGTAGTTCAAAGGTTGAAGGACCTCGTCTGAGGAAGCTCCCAATGGCAGGTTTATTTAATGTTTATATGATTTTGTAGTAGACTTAAGGTATAAAGATCTAAATTACGGAAAGATCCCTTATCCAGAAAACCCCAGGTCCTGAGCTTTCTGGATTATAGGTCCCATACCTGTATTAGTTTGGATCAAGTACAAGGTACTGTTTTATTACTACAGAGAAAAAAAGAAATCATATATAAAAAAAATGGATTATTTGAACAAAATGCAGTCTATGGGAGATGGATTCCAATTTTTTTGGATAACGAGTTTCCGGATAACAGATCCCATACCTGTACCTTTTGGCTTGTGAGATTTCATTTCTTTAAAGCTGCTATTTTATAAATAAAGATAATAATAATAATGAAGGGTGAGAGATCCAAGATTAATGGTACCAAAGGTTAAAGGTCAACTGAACCAACTTCATTTTTCAGTGTTACTGTATAATTAGTGCTTTCCAGAGATTCCTGCAGGCAGAATGATTCCCAAGACTCCCCCACTGGAAAAAAAAGAAAACAAATGGTATCTTGTCTGAATTAAGGCTACAGAAATGCAGATTCCACACTGCAGTCATAATGCCCATTACTATTAATGTCTTATTAATGTAAATGCGATTATAGAGGGATGAAGACGCTACAATTCTAGCGGTTCTTTGTCCTGAAACTCATTTCTCATATAAATTCATATACATCCTGACAATCCGACATCTGGGTTTTGGGGGGTTATTTATCAAAGTCTGAATTAATCTCAATATTTTCTGCTATAAACTCCAATTAAATCCGCTCAGGTTTTTTACGCTTATTTATTTTTACATTTTCCTGAAAATTTGCGGTATAAAAATCAGTTTTTCACGATTTCTTTGGATTTTTTCATCCGATTTTCACGATTTTTTCAGTATTTTAAACTGAAAACTTCGAGGGTATTTGCGCACATCAAAAAATCATTGGGACTTCTCTCATTGACTCAGCAGGTCTGAGATGCCAGATTTTCAGATTCGACTTTTCCATCCTCGGGGTTTAATAAAGTCTGAAAAGTTCGTGATTTTTTTAAAAGTCTGATTTTATTTAAAAAAATCACAGATTTTTCTTGATTTTTGCATTCAGAGTTTAGTAAATAATCCCCTTTAGTGATGGGCGAATTTGCGCGATTCGCCGCCAGCGAATAAATTCGCGCCCGTGAAAATTTGCTGCAAAAATTCGCCGGCGTCAAAAAAAAAATTTCAGAAAAAACTGACGCCGGCGCCAAAAACGGGCGCCGGCGTCAAAAACGGGCGCCGTCGTTGAAAGAAACTGAATTTTTCGCCGTTTCGCGAATTTTTTGGCGAAACGGCGCAAATTCGCCCATCACTAATCCCCTTACTTCACCATAACTTTCTCACAAAGTGCAGAGTATTTCTATATGAACTACTACTTGTTCACTAAGCCCCAAGCATTAATAACGGGCAACCTCCTACATAAATAAATAAGGTCCATCCCTATGGAAAGCTCAAGTTTTCTCCCTATAGGTTCTGTAATAATTAAACCTTCCGTAAGGCATTTAAATACATTCAGGATGATGATAAATCAGGCAATGGAATTCCGTTTATTTTATAGGAGGAAGTCATAGGACAGGGAAGGAACTGAGGTCCCAGGCCAGATTTCCAGCCAATGGAGTTTGTCGGGTCCTTCTGGAATGGTATGTGGAAGTCTCTCCATAGGGAGCACATGATGGAGTCGTTGATATATGATACATTCCAGGCCTGTCTCTATCAACATAACCCTTCCCAACACCCCTATGGTCAGGTCTTGCACTGGCTGCTTCTTCTCCGTGTAAAATCCCAGATGGTGCTGCTGAATGGGGTCTAATTCAGATGGAAGGCTCGTCTAGCACCGCAGAAACGTTCTAGGAAATAAATCTCACTTTAATAGCAGTGAAGACTTAGAGCATCGTTGCCAAGAGTTGTTACAGACAGAAGAAACTATTTATACATTTTAACAAGGAAGTATGTATAGGGTTATGCAAGTACATTTAAATATATGGAACACAGATTCCAGTAGAGATATATATACACTTTTTCCTTGTCTTACCCTTAAGGCCTTTGGTACACTAAAGCAATGGAGGACATTTTGCCTATTGCTCAAAACGCGGTGTCAGAACACATAGGGGAAAATTTACTTACCTCCAAAATTGCGCCAGCGACGGCTTCGTTGACATCGCAACACGTCACCAGGCGTAGATTCGCCAGGACAACTCTAATTCACGAAAATCCGAAGTTGCGTCCAGGGTTCCGAACGCTTGCGAAGTTGCGGTATCGATAATACGATAAACAGTTTGAAGTTACGCTAGCGATGCCTAATTAGAATACGGCGTAAAGTTAAAGTTGAATGGACGTATATGTTGCAGCAAATACATTACAGTACACAAGCCCAGGGAACCTTAATAAAATGATATAGAGTTATTATATTGCCCTACACATGAGCCCACTTTATAGTTTAGGTGCCATAAGTTATCAAATGTAGGGGGGAAGGAGGGAACCCAAAAAAATGTACGATCTTTTTCAGCCTATCAACCTGTAAAAAGTAAAAGACGCTATCTACTCTATTGCACTTCGCCTGGTCTGAGGTGGCGAAGGAAAGTCTGGCATAAAAAGGTAACGTTCAGTAAAATCCACATATTTGAGAATTTGCGTAGTTACGTCCATTCGCCAGAGTGAAAATTCGCTTGGTGTTAGAGTGCAAAGTAGCGCTAGAGTCTATCTGCTTCGCTAGCGAATTTACACCAGCGCCCATTAGTAAATCAGCGAAGTTCCGAAATGACGTCACGCCGGCGAATTTTCGCCAGCGTTAATCACTTCGCCCTTTAGTAAATTTGCCCCATAGAATGTACTACAGTTGCTCTTTCTGTGCTCTGCCTGTGATTTCAGTAGTCTGGATACTGTAGGTCTTGATGATGGGTGATTTTAGAAATGATTTGCCCCTGGTGACATCAGGGTATATACAGTATCTCAACTCATTTAGTGATGTCAGCAGGCATGTAAACTACATCATACCACTGAGGTCACCAGAAGATGCAAGTTAGGTGCTGATATATAAATCTTTGTGACACGAAACGCATCAGGCTGTGGACACAATAAACTTTCTTCACTTTTGAACATTTGCCTGGTAGAAGTTTGCCTTATTGAGTGCCTGCTCCATATTGGTTTCGTTGGTTTGTCCGCCCCCCGTGCTGAGGGCTCAGGGCGGTGCACCTGGGCCACTTCCCCTGTGTGGTGAGTAACCTTTATACTCTTTGGAGACCCCAACAACACAGATGTATTTTCGCTGATATATAAATCCAGGGAAAACTTTGGGCTGGGCTCAGGTCACAAAGAGGCTAGTCATGGACCAGAAAATTACCGACCCACACCCTCACATAGCCGATTTCACTAAATATCACTCATTTGTACATTACATATGTGTTGAGCAGGAGAAAATGCAACAGGTTAAACCACCACAATCTCTATGTGTGACAGAGGCCTAACTTCTCATATGTTGCAGACAGGGGCAATATAAACCAGAGAAAAAGGACCAGCTCCTCTTTGAGAGGCTGAAGATGAGAGTGTTGACATGAAATTAATGGGATTTTCATTTGAGTCTTAACTAGAACAAAACGGGTTTAATTAACGTTTACATTTTTTTTGACTAGACCTAAGGTGTGAACATCCAAATTACAGAAGGACCCCAGGTCCCAAGCTTTCTGGATACCAGGTCTAACATACCGTTATGGTTTCTAAGGATAGTAAACATTTTATGGATGTAATGGACAGAGAGAGGAACAGTATATTGGGCTATTTGGGATTCCTAATGTGAAGTTCTTTATACAAACAGACACGTGGGGGCCGATTCGAAGGTAAAGGATTCGAAGGTAAAAAACTTCGAATTTCGAAGTTTTTGTTGGGCTACTTCGACCATCGAATGGGCTACTTCGACCTTCGACTACGACTTCGAATCGAAGGATTCGAAGTAAAAATCGTTCGACTATTCGACCATTCGATAGTCAAAGTACTGTCTCTTTAAAAAAAACTTCGACCCCCTAGTTTGCCATCTTAAAGCTACCGAAGTCAATGTAAGTCTATGGGGAAGGTCCCCATAGGCTTGGCTAACTTTTTTTGATCAAAGGATATTCCTTCGATCGTTGGATTAAAATCCTTCGAATCGTTCGAAGGATTTTATCTAAGGATGCACCGAATCCAGGATTCGGTTCGGGATTCGGCCAGGATTCGGCCTTTTTCAGCAGGATTCGGATTTGGCCGAATCCTTCTGCCTGGCCAAACCGAATCCGAATCCTAATTTGCATATGCAAATTAGGGGCAGGAGGGAAATTGCGTGACTTTTTGTCAGAAAACAAGGAAGTAAAAAAAATTTCCCACCCCTAATTTGCATATGCAAATTAGGGTTTGGATTCGGCCGAATCTTTCCTGAAGGATTCGGGGGTTCGGCCGAATCCAAAAAAGTGGATTCGGTGCATCCCTAATTTTATCGTTCGATCTAAGGAATTATCCTTCGATCGTTCGATCAAACTATCTGCGCTAAATCCTTCGACTTCGATATTCGAAGGATTTTAATTCCTAGTCTAATAATTTCAGTACTTATGAATATTTTTAATGGAACAAAAATCCGAGTTTCAGAAGCAGAGCCAACATTTGATGAAGACGGAAAGGTTAAACAGAATACGTTTGTCCCTTTCCAACTATCCTTGCCCTAATGTTTACTCTTCAATCACGTCTTAAAGGAGGTTAGAAAGAACAATAGTGGTTCCTTAGTTATGCACAAAATGAATAAAGCCCCAATGTAACTAAGGCTGATAGGATTTTCCATGTGTTTCTGGCGCCGCAGGAATGTTAGATGTGAGTTCAACTCCCCACAGTGAAATAATAATTAAAAACAACGGCTTAATTATTCGCTACATGTATCACCGAAAAACAGATGTTGGTTTGTCTGCGATCGGCACAAAAGCCTGACAGCAGAATATTCAGTCAATTCTTCCCTTTCTCCCCTCTCTGACAGAGTGTCATCCCCCTGGAGAAAGTTTTTTTTTTTCCTCCTTTCTTCCCAGTCCTCAGAGCAACGTAGTCACGCCAGATTATGTCACCGGCCTTTAAGATGGAGCCAAAGAACAATTGTTCTGGCCTTTTGTGAGCTTGTCCTCAAAGGACGAGTTGGTGCATGAAATGTAAATGGATTAAAAGGACAGGGACACTCAATTAAAAGTAGTGCAGTTCTAGGTTTTTCTTGTACAACTTTTCATAACCTGGAAGCAGGAAATATGAGATGAAATGTCAGGGACCTGTTAGTTGTGGCCTCTTTACTTTGCCTTTCCTTAAAGGAGTTGTCCACCTTTAAATGAACTCTTACTATGATGTAGAGAGGGATATTCTGAAACAATTTGCAGTTGGTTTTCATTTTTTATTATTTGTGGTTGTTGACTTATTTAGCTTTTTAATTCAGCAGCTCTCCAGTTTGAAATTTCAGTAATCAGTTTGCTAGGGTCCAAATTCCCCTAGCAACCATGCATTGATTTGAATAAGAGACTGGAATATGAATAGGAGAGGGCCAAATACAAAGAAGAGTAATAAAAAGTAGCAAAAACAATATATTTGTAGCCTTAAAGAGCATTTGATTCTCAGATGGAGTCAGTGACCCTCATTTGAAATCTGGAAAGAATGAGAAGAAGCAAAAATAAATAAATAAAAAAAATGAAGACCAACTTAAAAGTTGCCTAGATTACTAAATGATAAAGCAAAGGTGAACCACCACCAGATCGGGACAGGCTGGATCAGATAGGACAGAACAGAGCGGGAGTAGAGTAGATCAGACTGGGGAGCAGGAGGACTGGATAGCAGGAAAGGAAAGGATGAGGAACGGGCTCAGCAGACGAGATTCAGACAGGAAAAGGAAAGATCAGGCAAGGTGCAAGGTAAGGTCAAGGTCAGGATATGAGCAAGGAACAGAGCAAGATTCAGAAGAGCAAGGAAGTCAAGGCGGGGCAAGGTCATGTCACAGTAAAAGCAATTCAAGATAAAGATCAAAGCAGGACTGGAACCAGAGTAGGAACAGGCAAGGCAAGGTTTAAAGCAGGACTGGAGCAGAAATGGGAGGGGAAGGCAAGGCAGGTCAAGGTCAGGTAAAGACAAAGCAGAATAAGTTTAAGGGAAGACAGTATCAGAACAAGGCAAGGTAACAAGGCAAGTTTCAAGGTAAGGCAGGACAAGGCAAGACAAGGAAAGGACAAGGCAAGACAAGGAAAGGAGTCTAGAGCAGGGACCTTTAGCTAGGGGTGTTGCCACACTGCTAGTATAGGTGAATGCTAAGGCAAGGCGGTTAAGGAGGGCTGGCCTGATATAGCGCAGGGTCAGCCCTGATTGGCTGACCTCAACCCACCAATCAGGCCGCTGCTGTGATAAGGCTGTAAAGTCCAGATAATAGATAGTGAGGAGCCGTGCAGGCTGCTCACCTGACCCAATGGTTAAGGCACAGCACCAGAAACCCAAAGGTCCCTGGCTTGAATCCCAGCAGAGCTTGACAGCATGTGAGTGTCACAGACATTTTCCAAGATGGTGACCCCCTGTGACAAGTTTGAAGTCCTGGATCATTGCTGCTATTGACAAGCTGAAACAGGGTTTTTTTCTACAGGGTTGAATATTCCTTTAAGGGGGGCCACTTGGGGCATAACTGTGAGTTTGCGACTGATCCTCAGCATTCAGTTCAGATTCAAAACAACAGTTATGTCCCATGTGCCCCCCCCCTCAAGTCACAGATTGGTAACTGCCTGGTTACCAATCAGTGAAAACCAAGAGAGCTGAAAAGCAGGAAGTAGTGTTCTGGCTTTAATGTTAGACATCCAGTCACTCCAGCCTTTATACACTACATTTTGGCTAACTAGCTATATTAGATGCATTTTTTATTTCTATCTATTTACTCAGTTTTTATTTTTACACTGAACAATTCCATTAAGGGGTGCAGTTCTAGCACTGAAGCACTTGCCCCACAGCATTGGTTAAAGAGCCCTGCACTTGCAGAAAACCTCTAGGAATGCTCAGTTCTAAATATTTTTCCTGATTTATGTCTAAAACCCATTGACTATACACAGTACTAGTACTAAGGATATATAAACCACCAGAATGCATTTCTATCCTTAGTACTTGCACCAGTATTCCATATTCCCAAAGATAAATCCTGTTTATAATCCAGGCCACATGGGGTATTATGGTGTGATGTAGTAAATGAATTCCATAAAATATGTAAACATGCAGCAGGCTAATGTATTTGCTGTTTATTATGTGGTATCCTTATTTATACAGGGAGTTTATTATATGCGTTCTCTTCTAAGAGGCCTTGAAACATATGCGCTTACTTCATTTCCTCCCTGGAGATCAGATTTATGGCCTTGGCTTTACATTATATGCTGGAGACAAAAATAACCTGCAGTACTCTGAGCCAGATTATGCACATATTTATCCAATGGATTGAGGGGAGGCTACGTTAATGTATTTATATATCATCTAATTGATAAAACAGCTGACATTGGTAATTCATAGCAGCAGTGAAACTTGAAGGGCCTCAAAGTCCATCCATAGTGCTCAGATATAGGTGGAGGACTGATCTACTTCATACCTGCTGACTAAACAGAATAATAATTCCTTAAAGAGGTGAGGCTGATGAGTAGGTTGCATTTTGGGTGGAGCAAGGGCATGTTTGGGGACATTGGGGAAGAAAGTATTTAGAGGAATGCTAATAAACTTTTTAGTTGTACCTTATATGTGTCTCACACCACTATTGCACCCACTGTCCTGCACCAAAACTCTTTGGATTACTCATCTAACAAGCAATTTACTCACTGTGAGTGACTGCCATCTTGGCCTATAGCCGCCATCTTGTTCTACCATTTGCCAGTAAGACGAATTCAGTTCCCCACAATTAGTGTATCCAGGCAGCTGCTGTTCTATTGAGCCCTCAGTATAGGGGGACCAAGAGCAGTCACCTCATTATGACCTCCTAAAAATAACTCACTCCAATATGTATCTCTGGTGGGGTATCAAGTAATGACCAGGTGTTGTACTAGAAATGCGTGTGGAGGGAGCACTTCCCAGTCAAGTGAAGGGGACATTTTGAGAAACCCCTATATCTATTAGATCATAGCACTGGCTATAATAATAGATAGCTTTCTTTGTGTTTTCAAACAATTCCTAGCCAATGAAATATTGCTGAAATGTAGGGGTATGTCTATTTATCTCATCAGTAAACTCTATATACAGTAAGTGCATTGTTTTTTAATTCCATAACTGCTCAAGATAATGACTCTAAGTCTGGGCACGTTCCTTCCCTCTGAATTTTCCCTTTGACCATGTTTATTGCACATTCAGACTCTCAAATTCGGTGATCCAGGTTATTTTAGCATGATTATACCATTAGCAATCAGTGGGGCCCAACACACTCTTTTACGATCTTTCTACCCCTCCCTGTTATAAATAAGGGTGGGAATAATGAGGCCCTGAAGCATTTGAAAGCAGTTAGATAATTAAAGTGAAATAAGCTCATTCAATCGAAGGCTTTGTTAAACATTTTCTATTTTTCACAAACATGAATCAGATTAATATTACATTGGAATTGCTCTTGTTGTATTCTGCATTTCAGTACAAGCCCCTTCCACGAAAGACTAATAGATTCAACCTGTTCTAAAGTGAGCACAATTTAGGCACTGGGGGGGGGGGTTGCTTATTAGTGGAATTCTTACTGCTTGTTATGGATAACTAAGATTACAAGCTCTGTGGTTAAGAAGCTTTTTCGACTTGTAGTTACTGAATGTACCACTATATAGGGATGGCCAGTCTGAGGTCTGCAATACAGTTGTTTGGGTAACACATCCATTGTGCTCAACCCCTGAGATGGAAGAAGCAATTACCAATACCAGTACCGTAACCGGATTCATGATGTTCACTGGGCCCCCTCGAGATGAGCAGCTTCCTTACCGCGTTTGCTGTGGCGCTGTCTCCGTCAGGCCCCAAGAGGAAGCTGGACCTGGTGCGATCGCATTCCCTGATCCTCCGGTAGTTACGCCACTGATTGATACACTCTTTACAAGATAAAGGGAAGCTCAAAAGTGCTCACTATTTGCTGAAAATCTTGTGCCGGCCCATATGAACCAAAGTTGTATTGAAAAACGTTTTTATTCTTCTTTTGAAAGGTACAAATAAGGCATATGGGCTGGCTACAAAGCCCAGGGCCTAGGCCGGCAAAGATGTGGCGTGCCACCCGCTGGTTGCATGTGAACCCACCCATCCAGTCCTCAGGGGGGAAGTGTTGGTGGTGTGCAGAGCTGGATTTCCAAAATACGCACCTCTAGTCCGGCTGTCTCCTGCGCCCCTAACGTGCATGATGCATGCATGAACTCACCATTACAGTAGGCTCCTCCGCGCCCCGATCTGTGTGTCTCAGTGTGTATTATAAATGTGGCTGGGCACTCTCTAAATATTTGCTGTCCTAGTCCCAGGCTTCTGTGGCCTTGCCACAAATCCGGGTCTGCAGGTGTGTGCAGGTAGTAGTGTACAAGATGGGAGTATAAGCAGTGGGGGCGAGGAGTGCGAGCTTTGTGTTGAAATCTGGCCCTGGTATTGAAAGGGATGTCTGCCGGTGCTCCGGTCCGCTCCAGCACCATGGACAAGATGGCGGCACCCACGTGGCACGTTCTGACGCCGATGCATCAAAACATGAGCAGCGTCAAAACATTCGCATCGTCATGATGCCGGCGTGTCACAACACACAGCGTCAAGACGCAACTTAGGCGCGTGACACATGACGTCATCACGCTTGTTTGGGGCGAAAATCTGCCTATAAAAGTCGCCAGAGCCTTTCAGGCCTTGCCCAATTATAAGTTCAACTTATTGTGTTCCTGGGTGTGATTTACTTCTTCTGATCTTGATTCCTGTTATTGACCTCCGCCTGTTATAAGAACCTTGCTGCCTAAACTGACCTTTGCCTAGATTTGACTACTATTCTTCTTTAACCCTGGGATACCGTGAACTGTGCTGGAACCTGCTGCTTCCTCCTAGGTCTGCAAATCCTAGCGGAGCCTTCGGACCCTGACAGGTATTTTCTGGTAGTTATGAGATAGTTTCTAATATAATTCTGACAAAAACAATAGCCCTTTCATGCTTTTTGGCAGGGGGAACTAGATATCTGTAAAGTTACTAGAGAGGTTTTTTTGAAACCCCTGGTTACTGCCGTCTGAAACAAGGTTCTTATCTATTTATAAAACATCAAAGTTCCAAATTAGTATTGAAGCTGCTGTTGATGCTAAAACATTAATTTCATCAAAACCAAAATATTTTGTGAAATCCCAAAACAGTTCAATGATAATGCGAAAATAATCAGTGAGTAGGAAAATATCAGTAATGCTGTAACAAATGACGATGATATTTATAATGTAAAATGGATGGAATTCTCCAGGAAGTAGACGGAAGGAAGATTCAACTTCATTAGAAAATATGAGCAAATCAGGAAAAATTGGTAAAAAAAAATCACTGAAAATATGTTGGAAATGAAACATATACTAGCAGAGAATTCTAGTTTTAAACCACTGTCAATATTTCTAAATGTCTGAATGTCTCATACCTTGGTGATTAGTTAGTGGGAACATTCACCCATGTGTATTAGGTGAATGATGAATTATGGGAAAATGCATCTGTTAGGGGTTACCTAGGAGTTGTATTATTCCAGGAAAGTCAATATCCCTCCTTTAAAGCATATATATTTAGAGACATAAGTTATAATACATATGTTTTCTTTTCCTTCATCAATTTCACGAGTCATCTGTTTTGAGTTCCAGATGAAATGTACTCTCCCTCTGATTAGAAAAAAAAATAAATTGCTTATTTGTAATCCCCGTCCCAACATATGACTTACTGTTTCCTACAGAACGATTTAACCTACGTGTTTCCCGAGCCTCGTCCTGTGAGCGCTTTATGTTGCACAATGGCGCAAGCACATGATCTGCAATGAGTTTTACTGAGAATAATCGACCCACCGGGAAACTGAGGATTCATACATTCCTTGCACGTTCAACAAATGCCACATGATCAGCCAGAATGATCTTTAAACATAAGAGAATTAATTATAATACGAGCCAAGGCCCTAGTGGATAATATATATCCACCACATTGCAACGCGAGTTTTATTTGTTGTTATATTGTTGTTTACTTGGCTCGCTTTCTTGAGAAAGAGAAAGGAACAGGAAGAGGAGGAGAAGCGGCCATATTGTTTGTCAAGAAAGCTCTGTGATATAAAAAGTAGAGAATTCAGCTTCATTGTCCTCCTGCAATGGCTAACTGGCATTAAGCGGCTCTGGCTGTTTAATAAAGCTTTAAAAAAAAGCCCATGTGACGGTGTTCTTCTTACAAGTATATTTGAGGCTAAATCACTGTGTAACGATTTAAGACTTTCTTAAATCCAGATAAATGTTCAGAAGGTGCCTGTTCCTGTCATATGCTTAAAAACAGTGACTTTGTTTTTGGGCTCTGCTTCTCTTTGGAAATCGAATGTTTATTTAGGGCCACCCGTAGCTACCAGTACAATTAAAACATAGTTGTACCATTGGCGAGGAAGATTTTCATTCATCCAGGTCATGGTATATCTAATGTAAGTAATTATAAAACAACTGGACTTGCTGAGTACTTATTGAAGACGTTTTACCATTGTTGCAAGAGTATTTAGAACTGTTCAGACCAAATCTAAAAATGAATTAACCTTTCCGCTGGGCTTCCAACAGTATGTAGGACCTCATTTAAGCATTTCCCCTAGATCATACACTAAGTGGTCTTGAATCTTGATGCTGGGCTTAAGGTTGCCACCTGGTTTTGACCAGAACAGTTCGGTTTTTTTTAAGGCCTGTCGGGGTCTCAACTTTATTTTCGGTTTTCAGCCTTGTGAAACCCGAACAATAATCTGGCCAATATATGAAAACCAATTAAATACAAAGAAACTTAGCATGGCTTAGTTATTATCAGGTGCAGTTCATTTCTTGTTATTTCAGAAACAGAAATAAGCAAATCAATTAAAAATAAGAATTAGTTTTTCTAAATGAGCATTGCTGTTCAAAGCTCTCTGGATAACTGATTTCTTTATAATAGATCCCATATCTGTAGTTAAAGGATTGGTCTTATTCATAGGGTAGAATAGATAGATTTAGGGTTTCCAGCCGTGTGGGTTTCAACTGGACATCTCAGTTTGTCAAAAAAGACAGAAATCCAGCCAATTGCATTTAGGTGATGCAATAACCCTGACTCGGCATCATAACTCCACGGCATCATCTCTGATGTCATCATGCCAACCCGAACATCACTGCTCCACCCCCAATGTTATCTGCCCCTCCCCCTTTGTTCAGGTTTAGCCACTGGCAAAGGTGGCAACCCTAGCTGGGCTCCTACAAGGGCCCCATAGTTTAGGAACCACTGCTCCAGCTGATCTGATAACCAGACTTACATTGGGTTGCTTTTATTAATATGATAGACATGCTTATTACTTCAGATAGGAATCTATTATTTTACCAGTGCAGAACAGAATGGTCACTGTAGCCCTTCATTTTGTCTGTATATTGAAAATACAACTCTCTTATGAACCCCTGCTTAGTGTGGCACTGATTTCATATTTACCATTACAGTGGCATAGGGAGGTAGTGCAGAATCCTTGTACTTACCACTCTTATGCAGCAGTTCTATGTAATGGAGCAGGCACAAAGCTGGAAGGCCCCACCAAAAGCTGTAATTTGGATCAGGCTGGCACATGGAAGGCAGACACTGTGCCTGGAGAGACAGAGAGTGTGAGATGAGTCTGGACTGGAGGAACCAGCCTTTGCAGGAGATTCCCATCTGTGTATCCAAAGGGGCTGGAGTTGCACATAGGGTTGCCACCTGGCCGGTATTTTACAGGCTTGGCCGGTAAAAATGTTACTTGATGCCAATGTTATTTATAGGAAAAAAACACAAAAATATAGGAAGGTCTGTATTTTTTTCCAGAAAACATGGCAACCCTAGTTGCACAGCAAGTCCATAAGTGATTGACTTGCCTGAAGATTCTGTGTAAAGCAACCTAAGAGACTTTTGAGTACCATATTTAAAGTGACGGTATCCTAAAGGAGCGCTTGAAGATTTTAAAGACGGTATTGATGGGACTGGGTTAAAGGACTTTTATTTAGACAGTTTTCTCCTGTCTAGTTAGTTAGTGAGGCCCCAATTGCCACCTTGTTATTAGTGCTGCTAATATTAGTTGGCCATTTAGTTTTAGATAAAAAGTTAGTTAGTTTACCAACTACTGGTGTGTGAATTATTACTGTATTCCTAGTGGAGCCACCCGTAGGTGCATTCCTGGATCCCACTAGGTGAAGGCACTGCGCTAGTAAGTACAAGGTACCCAGTCTCTCCCAATACCACTGCAGAGTGGCTCAGGTTTGTCCCGTGCCATCAGGTAAGCGCCACACGTGGAGTGTAACACAGACATAAGGGATGTTGAAAAGTTTACACTGGCCATACACAGGCCAAGAAAAGCATACTTATGTGTGAATGAATGGGCCCTTGGACGGCTGTCCAGCCACATATCAATTGGCCATGCTTGTTAATCCCACCCAGTGAGGAATGCATTGGCTCATTGATGCAGTGCTTGTCAAAAAGGGTCTCTGAAGGTTCAACTTATGATCCAATCACTGGCCCATATCAGTCTGATTTAGGCCAGTGAGTAAGTGGTCACAAGTCTAGTGGCAAACAGCAACCAATAAGCTATTTGTTTAGATCAAATCAAAAATATCCCCTTCATGTCAGACGTCCAGTGAGATACGTGTATTTGTGTTCCTCTATGTAAGCAAAGAAGCCATGACATTAGTAGAGTGTGTAAGAACCTTCTCTTAGAAGGCCAGGAATCTGTAATGCAAAGCACTGACATGGCTGAAATATAACTACTAGCTGGGGATGAGAGTCAGCTATTTATTAGACAATATAGCTTCATAGTAATGAATAGCATCCTCACAATGAGCCTGCCCGGAAGTCTTGGACAATACCCAAAACTTGATTTAAAGGCTATCAATTATTCATTGTTTGCATCTTCTTACAAACAAGACTATAACCTCCATGACATTCAGATTGTAATCCATCCAACCCTCAGTTCCTTCATGTCCTTGTACAACAATGTAAAGAATTACAATGCAGAAGGTAACAATATACATGGTGGCCTATCAACACCGGAACACCAGTTCACATTGAAGTGGAATGTTGCCTTTAAAATGTTCAAGTTGTTGTTTGCAACTCTCTGCATCTCATAGTAAAGCAAATCCACATGTTGGCATTTTATTTTAATGGAGGAAATCAGGTTTTAATACTACAAGGTTCCATCTGTATTAAACTTTGTGGCTGGTTTCTGCTGGTTGCATATATAACCACGACTATCCTAACTAGGTCACAAAATTATCTACTGCCAGCTAACTTTTTGGAACCCTAACTGCACTGTGGGCTAGCATGGAAATGTTGTTCCGATTGTGTAGAGAGTAGGGCTAAACACTCATCAGTTCATCAGTAGAGGTCAAGGAATTGATGAGGCTCTCGTTGCATGAAAGTTACAATATATATAATGCCTGATGCACACCGATCACAAACGCTACCTCAATGGACCAAGTTTCTTGGCTGAATAGTAACGTACAAACGGCTCATTGAAGCAGCTTAGCTTCAGTTTCCCTTTATCAAGGGAAGAAATGGCTCATGGGACTCACAGGTTTGTTTGCAGGTTTTGCATTTTTTTACAGATTTCATTCTTTTATATATCAGGTGCAATTGCTTTGTGCAGTCAGTAGATGGCACGTACTGTATATAGCAAAGAAAAAATCTGAAGCAGAAGAATGAGCATTAGTACAGTAGTGTTCTTTTATAATAGAGAATTCAAGCTGAACACCGATGGTTTTCTCACTAAGGGCAGATATTTCTCTGCTGAGAAACTCTTATATAGGTACTGTGACAAAAGAAACATTTATAGGAACTTTGCTAAGTTTACAATGAACAAAGCACATAGTATTACATTCAGGAAGTATAAGCAGGAATGGGCCACTCACATGGCACAGGGTGCATATATTAAAATGTGCAATCAGCAAAGTGACCTTTAGTAGCAGCTGGAATTAGCCTCTGGGAAGGGAGTGTGACTGTAGGATAGCAGGTATAGTAGGGAGAGATGGTGTCTATAGTAACAGTGTGATAATAGTCTCTGGGAAGGGAGTGTGACTGTGGGATAGCAGGTATAGTAGGGAGAGATGGTGCCTATAGTAACAGTGGGATAATAGTCTCTGGGAAGGGAGTGTGACTGTGGGATAGCAGGTATAGTAGGGAGAGATGGTGTCTATAGTAACAGTGGATAATAGTCTCTGGGAAGGGAGTGTGACTGTAGGATAGCAGGTATAGTAGGGAGAGATGGTGTCTATAGTAACAGTGGGATAATAGTCTCTGGGAAGGGAGTGTGACTGTAGGATAGCAGGTATAGTAGAGAGAGATGGTGCCTATAGTAACAGTGGATAATAGTCTCTGGGAAGGGAGTGTGACTGTGGGATAGCAGGTATAGTAGGGAGAGATGGTGCCTATAGTAACAGTGGATAATAGTCTCTGGGAAGGGAGTGTGACTGTGGGATAGCAGGTATAGTAGGGAGAGATGGTGTCTATAGTAACAGTGGATAATAGTCTCTGGGAAGGGAGTGTGACTGTGGGATAGCAGGTATAGTAGGGAGAGATGGTGCCTATAGTAACAGTGGATAATAGTCTCTGGGAAGGGAGTGTGACTGTGGGATAGCAGGTATAGTAGGGAGAGATGGTGCCTATAGTAACAGTGGATAATAGTCTCTGGGAAGGGAGTGTGACTGTGGGATAGCAGGAACAGTAGGGAGAGATGGTGTCTATAGTAACAGTGGATAATAGTCTCTGGGAAGGGAGTGTGACTGTGGGATAGCAGGTATAGTAGGGAGAGATGGTGCCTATAGTAACAGTGGATAATAGTCTCTATATAGAGTATGATAATCTGCGTATTAAGGTGAGAGGGTGTGAGAAGAAGGTGAGAAGAAGGGGCCCAGTTTTTTTTGTGTATATTACTGTGTATTATGTCCATTACATAAATTAAACTGTAATGTCCTATTCACATATCATACAGCAGCAATGACACTGGGGTGTAATTGTGGGACAGAGTGTATATAGTAAGACAAGATGTTAGTGGATGGGGTGTAATTGTGGGACAGAGTGTATATAGTAAGACAAGATGTCAGTGGATGGGGTGTAATTGTGGGACAGAGTGTATATAGTAAGGCAAGATGTCAGTGGATGGGGTGTAATTGTGGGACAGAGTGTATATAGTAAGACAAGATGTCAGTGGATGGGGTGTAATTGTGGGACAGAGTGTATATAGTAAGACAAGATGTCAGTGGATGGGTGTAATTGTGGGACAGAGTGTATATAGTAAGACAAGATGTCAGTGGATGGGATGTAATTGTGGGACAGAGTGTATATAGTAAGACAAGATGTCAGTGGATGGGGTGTAATTGTGGGACAGAGTGTATATAGTAAGACAAGATGTCAGTGGATGGGGTGTAATTGTGGGACAGAGTGTATATAGTAAGACAAGATGTCAGTGGATGGGTGTAATTGTGGGACAGAGTGTATATAGTAAGACAAGATGTCAGTGGATGGGTGTAATTGTGGGACAGAGTGTATATAGTAAGACAAGATGTCAGTGGATGGGGTGTAATTGTGGGACAGAGTGTATATAGTAAGACAAGATGTCAGTGGATGGGGTGTAATTGTGGGACAGAGTGTATATAGTAAGACAAGATGTCAGTGGATGGGGTGTAATTGTGGGACAGAGTGTATATAGTAAGACAAGATGTCAGTGGATGGGGTGTAATTGTGGGACAGAGTGTATATAGTAAGACAAGATGTCAGTGGATGGGGTGTAATTGTGGGACAGAGTGTATATAGTAGACAAGATGTCAGTGGATGGGTGTAATTGTGGGACAGAGTGTATATAGTAAGACAAGATGTCAGTGGATGGGTGTAATTGTGGGACAGAGTGTATATAGTAAGACAAGATGTCAGTGGATGGGATGTAATTGTGGGACAGAGTGTATATAGTAAGACAAGATGTCAGTGGATGGGGTGTAATTGTGGGACAGAGTGTATATAGTAAGACAAGATGTCAGTGGATGGGGTGTAATTGTGGGACAGAGTGTATATAGTAAGACAAGATGTCAGTGGATGGGTGTAATTGTGGGACAGAGTGTATATAGTAAGACAAGATGTCAGTGGATGGGTGTAATTGTGGGACAGAGTGTATATAGTAGGGGGCGAGGACAAGATGTCAGTGGATGGGTGTAATTGTGGGACAGAGTGTATATAGTAAGACAAGATGTCAGTGGATGGGGTGTATTGTGGGACAGAGTGTATATAGTAAGACAAGATGTCAGTGGATGGGGTGTAATTGTGGGACAGAGTGTATATAGTTAAGACAAGATGTCAGTGGATGGGTGTAATTGTGGACAGAGTGTATATAGTAAGACAAGATGTCAGTGGATGGGGTGTAATTGTGGGACAGAGTGTATATAGTAAGGACAAGATGTCAGTGGATGGGGTGTAATTGTGGGACAGAGTGTATATAGTAAGACAAGATTGTCAGTGGAATGGGGTGTAATTGTGGGACAGAGTGTATATAGTAGGACAAGATGTCAGTGGATGGGTGTAATTGTGGACAGAGTGGTATATAGTAAGACAAGATGTCAGTGGATGGATTGGAAATGTATATAGTAAACAGATGTCAGGGGAAGCAGAGTGTATATAGTAAGACAAGATGTCAGTGGATGGGGATGTAATTGTGGGACAGAGTGTATATAGTAAGACAAGATGTCAGTGGATGGGGTGTAATTGTGGGACAGAGTGTATATAGTAAGACAAGATGTCAGTGGATGGGGTGTAATTGTGGGACAGAGTGTATAATAGTAAGACAAGATGTCAGTGGATGGGTGTAATTGTGGGACAGAGTGTATATAGTAAGACAAGATGTCAGTGGATGGGTGGTAATTGTGGGACAGAGTGGTATATAGTAAGACAAGATGTCAGTGGATGGGTGTAATTGTGGGACAGAGTGTATATAGTAAGACAAGATGTCAGTGGATGGGTGTAATTGTGGGACAGAGTGTATATAGTAAGACAAGATGTCAGTGGATGGGGTGTAATTGTGGGACAGAGTGTATATAGTAAGACAAGATGTCAGTGGATGGGGTGTAATTGTGGGACAGAGTGTATATAGTAAGACAAGATGTCAGTGGATGGGATGTAATTGTGGGACAGAGTGTATATAGTAAGACAAGATGTCAGTGGATGGGGTGTAATTGTGGGACAGAGTGTATATAGTAAGACAAGATGTCAGTGGATGGGGTGTAATTGTGGGACAGAGTGTATATAGTAAGACAAGATGTCAGTGGATGGGTGTAATTGTGGGACAGAGTGTATATAGTAAGACAAGATGTCAGTGGATGGGATGTAATTGTGGGACAGAGTGTATATAGTAAGACAAGATGTCAGTGGATGGGGTGTAATTGTGGGACAGAGTGTATATAGTAAGACAAGATGTCAGTGGATGGGGTGTAATTGTGGGACAGAGTGTATATAGTAAGGCAAGATGTCAGTGGATGGGGTGTAATTGTGGGACAGAGTGTATATAGTAAGACAAGATGTCAGTGGATGGGGTGTAATTGTGGGACAGAGTGTATATAGTAAGACAAGATGTCCAGTGGATGGGGTGTAATTGTGGGACAGAGTGTATATAGTAAGACAAGATGTCAGTGGATGGGGTGTAATTGTGGGACAGAGTGTATATAGTAAGACAAGATGTCAGTGGATGGGGTGTAATTGTGGGACAGAGTGTATATAGTAAGACAAGATGTCAGTGGATGGGGTGTAATTGTGGGACAGAGTGTATATAGTAAGACAAGATGTCAGTGGATGGGGTGTAATTGTGGGACAGAGTGTATATAGTAAGACAAGATGTCAGTGGATGGGTGTAATTGTGGGACAGAGTGTATATAGTAAGACAAGATGTCAGTGGATGGGTGTAATTGTGGGACAGAGTGTATATAGTAAGACAAGATGTCAGTGGATGGGGTGTAATTGTGGGACAGAGTGTATATAGTAAGACAAGATGTCAGTGGATGGGGTGTAATTGTGGGACAGAGTGTATATAGTAAGACAAGATGTCAGTGGATGGGGTGTAATTGTGGGACAGAGTGTATATAGTAAGACAAGATGTCAGTGGATGGGTGTAATTGTGGGACAGAGTGTATATAGTAAGACAAGATGTCAGTGGATGGGTTGTAATTGTGGGACAGAGTGTATATAGTAAGACAAGATGTCAGTGGATGGGGTGTAATTGTGGGACAGAGTGTATATAGTAAGACAAGATGTCAGTGGATGGGTGTAATTGTGGGACAGAGTGTATATAGTAAGACAAGATGTCAGTGGATGGGTGTAATTGTGGGACAGAGTGTATATAGTAAGACAAGATGTCAGTGGATGGGGTGTAATTGTGGGACAGAGTGTATATAGTAAGACAAGATGTCAGTGGATGGGGTGTAATTGTGGGACAGAGTGTATATAGTAAGGCAAGATGTCAGTGGATGGGGTGTAATTGTGGGACAGAGTGTATATAGTAAGACAAGATGGTCAGTGGATGGGTGTAATTGTGGGACAGAGTGTAATATAGTAAGACAAGATGTCAGTGGATGGGATGTAATTGTGGGACAGGAGTGTATATAGTAAGAACAAGATGTCAGTGGATGGGATGTAATTGTGGGACAGAGTGTATATAGTAAGACAAGATGTCAGTGGATGGGGTGTAATTGTGGGACAGAGTGTATATAGTAAGACAAGATGTCAGTGGATGGGGTGTAATTGTGGGACAGAGTGTATATAGTAAGACAAGATGTCAGGTGGATGGGTGTAATTGTGGGACAGAGTGTATATAGTAGACAAGGATGTCAGTGGATGGGTGTAATTGTGGGACAGAGTGTATATAGTAAGACAAGATGTCAGTGGATGGGGTGTAATTGTGGGACAGAGTGTATATAGTAAGACAAGATGTCAGTGGATGGGTGTAATTGTGGGACAGAGTGTATATAGTAAGACAAGATGTCAGTGGATGGGGTGTAATTGTGGACAGAGTGTATATAGTAAGACAAGATGTCAGTGGATTTGGGGTGTAATTGTGGGACAGAGTGGTATATAGTAAGACAAGATGTCAGTGGATGGGTGTAATTGTGGGACAGAGTGTATATAGTAAGACAAGATGGTCAGTGGATGGGTGTAATTGTGGGACAGAGTGTATATAGTAAGACAAGATGTCAGTGGATGGGTGTAATTGTGGGACAGAGTGTATATAGTAAGACAAGATGGTCAGTGGATGGGGTGTAATTGTGGGACAGAGTGTATATAGTAAGACAAGATGTCAGTGGATGGGTGTAATTGTGGGACAGAGTGTATATAGTAAGGCAAGATGTCAGTGGATGGGGTGTAATTGTGGGACAGAGTGTGTATAGTAAGACAAGATGTCAGTGGATGGGGGTGTAATTGTGGGACAGAGTGTATATAGTAAGACAAGATGTCAGTGGATGGGTTGTAATTGTAGGACAGGAGTGTATATAGTAAGACAAGATGTCAGTGGATGGGGTGTAATTGTGGGACAGAGTGTATATAGTAAGACAAGATGTCAGTGGATGGGGTGTAATTGTGGGACAGAGTGTATATAGTAAGGCAAGATGTCAGTGGATGGGTGTAATTGTGGGACAGAGTGTATATAGTAAGACAAGATGTCAGTGGATGGGTGTAATTGTGGGACAGAGTGTATATAGTAAGACAAGATGTCAGTGGATGGGTGTAATTGTGGGACAGAGTGTATATAAGGCAGAGGGTGTTAATAGAAGAAACCATAACTGTGGTGTATATCAGATCTGTCCAACACCTACAAATCCCAGTATCATCCCCATTATGTCATTATGGGATAAATAGTTTTGTTAAAAAAGTGTGTGTTGGTCTCTTAGTGTAATATATAGTAACTATTAGCAACTCAGTATTATACACAATGCACAGGCTCCTGTAATCTCAATGTGAAAGATTAAATATAATGTATTTTCTGAATAACATTACACAAGAAAGTAAAATAACACCTATAATGATATTAATACAATTATAAATGTATATTATTCACACACACCATCCCTAGCTCCTATTCTTATATCCTTTTGCCATTCTATATAACTGTAATGTGTCAGTTACCAGCCATACTGCAGCCCTGACATCACAATGCAGGCTATGACTTCACAATGCACAGTCATGTGACACCATCCTGTATCCTGACCAGTAACAACAACACAATCATCAGTTGGAGCAGGAGATTGAACGAAGCAGTTATGCAGAGTTTTATCTTCACCCAAATCTTTGTTTTTCTATATTTAATCAATTTTACCTTTATTGCTACGGGCTTCCCAGTTCACAGACTGGATGGTAATGTATCCTGTACTTATTATTTCTTACTGGGAAAGGCTGCAAATAATAGGCAGTGTTTATAATAAGTCCTAATGGTGTTAGGGGGATAGATAACAAAAATGACATCGTTTAATGAAAATTTAACACATTTCTATTGTTTTCCTGTTGCATATTTTACATTTTGGGGGTAATATAATGTATGTTTGCTACTTGTATAGTAGTTGTGGTTGTTTGAAACAAAACTGTCTGCTCTGTGTTATTAGATCAAACATAAGACTGGTGTTTATTATTCTACCCTGTTGAGGGTGTCAGAAGAAGGGCTGGAATTATGGGATAGTATATTATTTTATTATATTCATTAAGGGGCAGATGTATTAAGGGTCAAATATCGAGGGTTAATTAACCCTCGATATTCGACTGGGGAATTAAAATCCTTCAACTTCGAATAGCGAAGTCGAAGGATTTTGCGCAATTCGTTCGTTCGAACGATCGAAGGAATAATCGTTCGATCGAACGATTAAATCCTTCGAATCGAACGATTCAAAGGATTTTAATCCATCGATCGAAGAATTATCCTTCGACCAAAAAAAGATAGCCAAGCCTATGGGGACCTTCCCCATAGACTAACATTGACTTCGGTAACTTTTAGGTGGCGAACTAAGGGATCGAAGTTTTTTCTTAAAGAGATAGTACTTCGACTATCGAATGGTCGAATAGTCTAACGATTTTTAGTTTCGAAGTCGAAGTCGTAGTCGAAGGTTGAAGTAGCCCATTCGATGGTCGAAGTAGCCAAAAAAACACTTCGAAATTCGAAGTATTTTTTCTTCTATTCCTTCACTCGAACTTAGTGAATGGGCCCCTATCTGTAATATCCCAGTTACTAGCAATATGGCAGCACTGACAAAATGAGTGATGACATCACAATGCACAATGATGTCACACAATGCAGAGCATTAACACACTCGCCATTTCGATCAGAGAGAGTGAACTAATCAGACATGGCTAGTTTGCTCTTTATTGAAAGTTTTGTTTTTCTATTATTAACCTTTTTCACATTGTTTGCTGTGGGATTCCCAGTTGGAAGGCAGGATAGTAAAGTATCCTGAATGTATATTTAGCCAAAATCAGATTTATCTTTTTCTGGGTTGAGATGTAAGTAGGGTTGCCACCTTTTGAAAAATATAACACCAGTAAAATTCAGTGATGGGCGAATAAATTTGCCTGGTACGAATTTCCGCATTTCAGAATAAATTCGCGAATCTCCTGCAAATCATTTTCCGATTTTGCGTGAAAATATCCGATCATGGTTTTTTCATGAAAATGTTCGAATTTCATGATTTTTTCATGAAAATGTCAGATTTTCAAAATTTTTGAAAATGTCAGAATTTCATGATTATTTTGTGAACTTTCCGATTTCACGATTTTTTTGTGAATTTTTTGCCATTTTGCAAATTTTGAAACGGGAGAAATTCGCCCATCACTAGTTAATAAATTAAGTTGCAAGTTGCAAAGAAAATCTAGTGAGTAGCGAGGGTGATTGTGGGATATCTGGGGAGCTTGGTTAGTTACTGGAGACATGACAGGGGCCGGGGTGGAAGACTAGTTATTATAAATATATTATAAATATATAGTATAAATATATACATTGCTGGTAAATTTTTAATACTTGGCTATCCTTTTACCGACTAAACCAGGGAAACCCAAGCCAGGTCAACCCTAGTGATGACCGAATTTATTTGCCAGCCATGGATTTGCGGCGAAATTCTGCATTTCGCCATGTGCAAATATTTTCGAGAAACAAAAGAAATTTGCCAATAAAAAATGTCCATTGACTTTAATGTATTTTGACAAAAAAAAGTCGCCATATGAAAAAACGGACTTTAATGCATTTGGAGCAAGTAAAAATTGTTGTGTGCATTAAAATTGAATTTAATGCGTTTCGTACATTTTTTCTGTGGTTTGGCAAATTTTTCGGCGAATCGAGACAGATTTGCTCATCACTACCCTTGATCTTAGTAGGAGGGTGTATAGTAAGGTGAGAATGTGTAAAGGGGCTGTTACTGTGGAAGAGAGAGAATATGTGATTTTTTATTCCGTGAATTTAATTGTCCCATTTAATTGTGTTTATCTCTTATAGGACCCAATGATCAGGAGGCAGATGTGACTAATACTGAGAGAGTAACAGGTAATATAGCCCAGCAGCACTGCACGTGGGGATGTGGGGGACACTGGAAATAGGGAATAGAGAATTAAGGGGCAGTGTAACAAGGGGCACCCCATTTCCTGCATTTGCACGTCAACCAATCACATGTCAGCTTTCTAACCTCATACACACACCTGCTGATTCCTATAGCTCACTGTAAAGATAGGATGTTATTTTCCCATTTCTTAGCATTTTATACATTTATTTTGTAATTACTATTTATTAACCTGCAGTAAAGTTTCTTCCTTGAAGTCTAATTTCTTTTTTCTCTTTCCCCCCAGATTGGCATCCCATCCAGATTAGTGGCAGCATTCGTGTAATCGGAATTGGTAAGGTTTCTATGGCGTTTATCTTCTTTATATTCATTATTTCCTCCCCTTCCACTGCTCCTGGTGTTCTTTTATCACTTGGGGGCTGATTCACTAACTTCGAGTGAAGGATTCGAAGTTAAAAAACTTCGAATTTCGAAGGTTTTTTTGGGCTACTTCGACCATCGAATGGGCTACTTCGACCTACGACTACGACTTTGAATCGAAGGATTCGAAGTAAAAATCGTTCCACTATTCGACCATTCGATAGTCGAAGTACTGTCTCTTTAAAAAAAAGTTTGGCAGATAAAAGCTACCGAAGTCAATGTTAGCCTATGGGGAAGGTCCCCATAGGTTTGCCTAAGTTTTTTTGATCGAAGGATAATCCTTCGATCGTTGGATTAAAATCCTTCGAATCATTCGATCGTAGGAATAATCCTTTGATCGGTCGATCGAATTTTCTGCGCTAAATCCTTCGACTTCGATATTCGAAGTCGAAGGATTTCAATTCCTAGTCGAATATCGAGGGTTAATTAACCCTCGATATTCGACCCATAGTGAATCAGCCCCTTAATGGTGGAAATTTTCCCTTTGGTTACAAGGTGCGGCCCCTCTAACTCTACTTCACTACAAGTCCTACACTTTGCACAGACATCACCAACATCACAATAAATGCAGAAGAATTTCATTCCTGAGGTCGCATTGCTCTAAATGCACTATTAACATAGGACACTATGATGTAAATAAATGGCAAATAACTGTTATGCATTATATGCCCCCTGATTCTCTGGCCCAGGCAAAATGTCCAGCACTGCACTATAATGTCCCTAGAGAATGAGGAGTCAATGATTGACCCTCGCCCTTAAAGGGGAAGTAAAGTCTAAAATAGAATAAGGCTAGAAATGCTGTATTTTGTATACTAAACATAAACATGAACTTACTGCACCACAAGCCTAATCAAACAAATAATTTATGATTTCAAAGTTGGCCACAGGGGGTCACGATCTTATAACTTTGTTAAACGTCTTTGCAATACCAAGACTGTGCACATGCTCAGTGTGGTCTGGGCTGCTTAGGGATCATCATAACTGATCAAAACAGCACAAGTCAAATAATGTCTGCCAGAAGCCGATACATCATGTGGATTTTATAGTTTTTGTATTGTTTAATGCAAACTTTCTCCAACTCTGCAGAACCAGTGGCTGCAACAAAATAATCCTTTAAAAAGAATCTCAGTTTATCTGTTTAAATCTGGCTCCATGATCTTTGTCCCTGCAGCTGGAGATGGAAAGAGTAAAGGGGATGTAAAGGCAAAAATACAATACCAATACAATACAAATCTCTACACAGTCGCCGACTGTTCTACAGGGAAACAAACAAAGCTGCTTGAGTTCTGCATGGCTGGGAAGTAAGGCGGGGGCTCCCCCTGCTGTTCATAAGTATGATTGTTTCCCTGCAGAGCAGTTAGAGACCATCTGACAATTCCTATCCACAGCAGTAAATGAAGGGAGAATTTCTCTGCACACAGTCAGGTTTCTTATAAAAACAGTACACATTTTTTAATAAAAGTATGTTGGAGATAGGTTTCTTTTTCATTAAAGAAAGAGAAAATGGGATTTTATTTTTTTGCCTTTACATGCCCTTTAAACATCGTTAGGACCTATATACTTATACTAATCACAAATGTGTTTGTCGTGTTGCAGATATCAATATTAATATCCCTATTGGACTACTTATCCGTGTTGCTGGTGGATGCATTGGTTTGACTATTATCGCAGTCCTGGCGTTATACATTCGATACTGGTGAGTATTTTAACGGGACACTGAAGTTTTTGTTTTTTAATTTGGATGTCATTCCTAGGACCTGGTATCCTGGGTATGGTGTTTACCCTCCTTTAAAAGGTCTATAAAGTATATGCACATAGCATGGCACACTGCTACCCCAATTCTTTCTTGCATGATCCTTATTCTGGGCCCCTGTCTTATACCTAGGGGACTTTTTCTCATGCTGAGTAAAATAAAATTTACTGAAAAATGGTATAAAAAGCTGCGTAAAATAAACAGCGAATTTACCTAGGTGTGTTTTATTTAACATCATGCCAACTACTTTTTTTCCCAACATTATTTTATACTACTTTATACCTTTGTTAGTAAGTTTCAGTGGAAGTTGCTCAAAGAAAAAGTGTGTAAAAATATAACACCACATCGTTTATTATACCACATAATAAATTTGCCCCTCAGGGGGTTATTTACTAAACTCCAAATGCAAAAATCCCCAAAAAAATTTGGTTTTTTTGTAAAATCGTACTTTTAAAAAAATCTAAATTTTTTCTGAATTTATTATGCCCAGAAGATGGAAAAGTCCAAATTGGAAAATCCGGCATCTCAGACCTGTCGAGGTTGCATATAAGCCAATGGGAGAAGTCCCAATGATTTTTTGATGTGCGCTGGGTTTTGTGAAAATATTAGTGAAATACCCCGTTTTTCTGAGTTTTCGGGCAAAAAAAGCATAAGAAATCTAGGGGGTATATTTATCAAAGAGTGAAGTTAATAGTGAAGTTCCGCCACTAGAGTGAAAGTCCGCCATTCTCCATTCATTTCTATGGGATTTTTATAGGCGTATTTATCCAAGGGTGAACTTTCACTTTCACCCACTGATAAATACGCCTTTCAAAATCCCATAGAAATTAATTGAGAGCTGCGGAATTTCACTCTAGTGGCGGAACTTCACTCTTTGATAAATTTACCCCATAATCTTTCAGGTGAACAATCCAGAAAAATCTTGAAAAATAGATTTTTTTCCGCAAAGCAAATTTTCAGGAAAATTGAATAAATAAGCGTAAAAAAACCCGAACGGATTTGATTGAAAATGTTGAGATAACATCGGACTTTGATAAATAACCCCTTTAGGGGCAAATTTACTAAGCATCAAAAATTCGCCAGCCACAGGCAGCACAACACTTCGCCAGATGAAAATGTGCTCAGACAGGGCTAATTCACTTACATGCGTAGTTGCGTCCAGGGCGCTGAACATTGGCGAACTTGCGCTAGCGTTAATTCAGCAAGCAGAGTGAAGTTGCGCTAGCGTTGGCTAATTTGCAGATGGCGGGAAATTAAAGTTGAATGGACGTATATGTTGCAGCAAATACATTACATTACACAAGTCCAGGGAACCTTAATAAAGAAAATAGAGTTGTTATATTGCTCTACATATGAGCCCAGTGTATAGTTTATAGGTTAGGAAATGTAGGGGGGAAGCCAGTTACCCCCCCAAAAAATATTACGCTCTTTTTCAGCTTATCACCTTGAAAAAAGGAAAAGACGCCAGTGTTTTTCAACTAAATTTTGAGGAACTTCTTTCTACTCTATTGCACTTTGCCTGGTCTGAGCTGGGGAAGCCAAGTCTGGCGCTCAGTCTGGCGTTCAGTAAAATCCGCATTTTAGTGAATTTGCGCAGTTACGTCCCTTCGCCAGAGTGCAAATTCGCCTAGTGATTGAGTGTGAATGAGCGCCACCATCAGTCTCTTTCACTAGTGAAGTTACGCCTTTAGTAAATATGCCCCTCAGTGTCTAGTAACCCACAGCAATTGCTTTAAATCGATTAAGCTGACAAATACATGTTGCTGCTATGTGTTATTAGATCTCAGACAAACTTGGTGACTTTAACTACTTTACCCTCCTATTTAAATGGACTGTGTATATAAACCAAGTTTATCTTTCTTTAAATGAGAAGAAATCATATATATTGTCATAGATTCCTTGCTTTATAAAGCAATACAATATATTTTACGTTTATAATGGACATTTTACAATTCGGTAACATTTCTATAGACATTTTAGATAATTTTGAAAAAATGATTTGTCTCTTTTCTCTCCCAGTAATAAGCACGTAAAAGAACTTAGAGAAGCTGAAGAAGAGCTGCGCTGCCTCCAAGTTGTTGTACAAGGTAAAAATGATGATACTGTGATGATACATATGGATTAAAATATACTTTCCCTATAGAGTAACATTATCCAGCACTGACATCTGGTTGGTTATTTATCACAGAGCACCTGTTATTATAATAACTAGTGATGGGGTGAATCTGACCCATTTCGCTTTGCAGAAAATTCACGAAACGGCAAGAATTTGCGGAAATACATTGAATTCTACACCTGACAAATTACGTGACATATTTTTTTCCCCCATTAGAGTCTATATAGGGGTATATTTATCAAAGAGTGAAGTTAATAGTGAAGTTCCACCACGAGAGTGAAATTCCGCCACTTCCCATTCATTTCTATGGGTTTTTTAAAGGCGTATTTATCAAAGGGTGGAATTTCACTTTCACCCATTGATAAATACGCCTTTCAAAATCCCATAGAAATGAATGGAGAGCTGCGGAATTTCACTCTAGTGGTGGAACTTCACTCTTTCATAAATTTACCCCTTAGGGCGTCATTTTCACAACAAAAACTTAGCAAATAATTTCGCTCATCACTAATAATAACCCAGTTGTGTGAAAGAGCTCATTTAACTGCTGAACTCTTATTTTTTTAGGAGTCAATGTACGGAACATAAAGGAAGAAGAGAAAAATACTCCTCATGAACAAACACAAAATGAAGGAAAGGAAGAAAATGTGTCTACTATAAAGACTGATCCCCTTAATAAGAACAGTGTTTAAATAGAGAAAGAGAGAGAAGAAAGTAAGTACAAACTAAGTGAAGTGGAGAGTAAGTTTATAATGGCAGTTTAGGCAAGAAAAAAACTGCAGCCTGAGCCAGTGGTGTCCTCATAGATGCTAGGGTGAAAGTAAACAACTATATGACTATTAGGGGAATATTTATCAAAGGTTAGAATTTCGAATTGAAAAAACTTCGAAATTCGAATTAAAAAAGACCAACCGAAATTAAGTTGAAGTTTTTTTTTGGTCGAATAGCTCTGTTTTCGATTGAATAGGTCCATATTCGGCCGAATCCAAATTGTACGAAACAAAGGAATAGCGCATTTGATCGAATTCGATTCAAAGTTTTTCCCAAAAAAAAAGTCCATCAATTGACTCCAATTAGGTTCTAGGAGGTCCCCCATAGGCTAAAACAGCAATTCTGCAGGTTTTGGATGGCGAATGGTTGAAGTCGAATTTTTATAGAAACAGTACATGATAAATGTCGATATTCGAATTTTTTAATTTTTTTCAAATTTGAATTAAATTTGGACTATTCCAATTAAAAAAATTTTCATTCGAAAATTCATCTCAACCTTTGATAAATCTGCCCCTTAATGTAAACATTGGAAAGTTTCTTCAGATCTTGTAACCCTTTGTAACCAAAGAACAGTTACCATTTGCTGGTATATTGTGAAAGCAAGCATCTGATTGGTTGCTAGGGGTTGCCATGGAACAAATGTTTAGCTTGTTATTACGGTAACCTCATTTTTTTTAATAGAGTTCATTGAACTGTTTAACTCTTACTTTTTTAGGTGTCAAAATACAGGACCTCATAGAACTTGACTCTAATCAAAAGGAACCTTCTTGTAATAAGGAAAGAGCAAATGACGATTCTGCTATAAAAACTGATCCCCCTGGCGAGATCTGTGCAGATAAAGACTTAGAAGAAAAAATAGAACCAGAAAGGGTAGAGGAAAATGATGAACCGGAAAGTAAAGTTGCTCAAAAGAAGGAAGAAGGAGGTCAGAAAGCAAATGAGACCCAACAAAGACAAGGGAAGAAGAAGAAGAAAAGAAATAGAGAAAAAGAATCATATGGACCTGGGGGAATAAAAGCCAAACGTTGAAAGAGCCGCCATTCACAATACAGAATGGAATCACAGCAGCCCTTTGCTGAGCAACTTCCAGACTATTTCTAACCCTATGGATTATGGACACATGATGTTTGGCTGCTGTGTTGCTCTTACTGAATTAAAGGCAGCGAGTCACAATTATATCGCTATAGAATTACCACCAAGTGGTGAAAAAGTCTTCTCCAAGCAACGTCAGCTTGAAGCAACGTCAGTGTCTATCTTTGCTATTACGTGCCAAGAGGATTTATGTTACACAATCCCCCCAGATAGAGCTCAGCGGATATCAGAGACTAAAGGGGCTCGCTCTACACCCCTAACCAATAGCAGCACTGAACGTGCCATTATTTGAAATATGGTGATGGACCAGGCTGATATACTCATATGTTTATTTTACAGACCATGTTGTCAGGTCACCGTGTTTTAATTGTTTTTGTCTTTCATATAAAAAAAAATTATATTTGAGTTCAAAAATAAAAATCAGAAAAAAATTAATGACTGATTACGAGTGATTCTTTACCCTGAAGAAGTTGAATATATGAAACACGTTGGTATATTTGAGGGCTCTTGCTGGATACCCCAATTTCAGTTCATCACTTTTTCATGCTCTATTGTGATATACATTGAGAGCTGCTGTGCTGGATTTTTTGGGGTGTACGGACCGACTAACTATACCCTACACCCTCACTGGCTGGTTTAATGAGCTTGCTTGTATGAATATTGTGTAGTTACATCTGATATGAATACAGCTCTGAATGACATACACTATGGGTCTGCTGCCCTCCATTTGGAATTATGGAATTTATCTGGTTGATAGGGTCCAAATCGCCCCAGAAACCAGGCAGTAGTTTGAACGAGAGACTGAAATAGGAATTGGAAAGGCCTCAATAGAATGAGAAATAATGAAGTAATATTAACAATAACATTGTAGCCTTGCAGAGCTATAGTCTTTTGAATAGTATTTCTTAGAATTGGAAAATTCTATAATATGCGAAAAAGTTAACTTAAAGGGTATATTTTAATGTAATATGTCAACAACATTCTCCAAAATCTCTGAACTATTACTGTTATCCGTATTAATGGCGTTGCATCTTGTGGTAGGCAGAAAACAGACACCCAAAGTAGAAGTGGTAAAAGAATAAATAAATTGTTGCGTATAGACATTAAGGGAATTATTTATTAAGGTACAAATGCCAAAAACTCAAAAAAATCGAATTTTTTCTAACTATAAAATCCAAATTTTTAGTGGAAAAAAAACTCCACGAGATTTATTAAACCCCAGTGGATGGAAAAAGTCAGAATCCAAAAGTCCGGAATCTCAGACCTGCCGAGGTTGTATATAAGTCAATGGGAGAGGTTTCTCTACTATTTGGAAGTTTCTGTGGTCTGCACTGGAAGTAGCCCCAAAAATCTGACTATTTTGGGCTTTTCGGACAAAAATCTGAAAAATTTCGACCTTTTGGCAAATAGTCCAAAAAAAGTCGAGCAAGAAATCAGAAAAAAATTGTACTATTCAAATTTCTGTTTGATTTCTTCGTGTTTGTCCCTGATCCAATAAAATTGTGATTTTTTTAAGGTCCAATTGTTTGGTCGAACCTTTTTCATTAAAATAGTCCGATAAATTTAGACTTTGATAAATAAGGCCCGCCCTATGATCATACATCTTAGATACAGGTGGGCCTAACAGATTGGATATTAAGGGGCCGATTCACTAAATTAGAGTGAAGGATTCGAAGTAAAAAAACTTCGAATTTCGAAGTATTTTTTGGGCTACTTCGACCTTCGACTACGACTACGACTTTGAATCGAAGGATTCGAAGTAAAAATCGTTCGACTATTCGACCATTCGATAGTCGAAGTACTGTCTCTTTAAAAAAAACTTCGACCCCCCAGTTCGGCAGATAAAAGCTACCGAAGTCAATGTTAGCCTATGGGGAAGGTCCCCATAGGCTTGGCTAAGTTTTTTTGATCGAAGGATATTCCTTCGATCGTTGGATTTAAATCCTTCGTTTCGAAGGATTTAATCATTCGATCGAAGGAATAATCCTTCGATCGTACGATCGCAGACTTTGCGCTAAATCCTTCGCCTTCGATATTCGAAGTCGAAGGATTTCAATTCCTAGTCGAATATCGAGGGTTAATTAACCCTCGATATTCGACCTATAGTAAATCAGCCCCTAAATGGGTTGTGAGCTGCTTCACAGAATCAATTACAAATGGTAAATAAATTTAAAGAAATAATGTATTTTTGTAAATGATGTAACTTGACATTTATGGAAAATGAAGTTTATAGAATAAGATTTTTGCTGATTGAATTGTGTGAAGAGCTGCCACCATGATCTCCTGAGAAGAAGGGACAGTGGATTTAAAATAAAATTTAAATATGTTTCCGGCTATGTAACAGTTTGTCACAAAAATGCCAAATGGCTGCTGTCTTGAGATAAAAACATGTAAGTAAAGCTAAATTGGTCATGTCAAGTAGTTGAAGAATTAGCTACGCTCCATTAAACTTATGATGCCAAGTTGCACTCGCTTGGTCTCCTTCAAACTGTAGTTGCAGGAAGAACAAAGTGCATAGACAATGCGGTAATGGCACCTAATGTGCTTTATATATACAAAACAGAAGGGTTAGACTATCTTCAGGGATGGAGCAACAATTGGGGACAACCCTTGCCCCTTTATGTTGAGCTTTAAAGAGAAGTAGGTTTTTTTAAAAGTAATGACGGTGCAGGTACCAATATATATCAGGTCTTTCCAACCAGTTACCTACACTTATTCTTAACCTCTACCTTTAACAATGGAAACCCATGTACTGTACCTTTGGGAGGCTTTTTCTAACACAGAGGCAGAACAACAATAAAACCCATAGGGTGTCACTAAAGATGCTCCACCAGTATCAAAGTAGAAGAGACCGTATGTAACAAAGTGAGAGGCAAGCCTATGGGTGCCAAATGGGCAAGTGGATACAATGACAATGTAGGGAACCTTAGAAACATTTCAACCACCCCAACGCCCTTGTAAAATGAAATCAAGAACCAAGGTCCATATCATTGTCATGTTGTGTCCTGCAACCAGATTTCGTGACACCACGAGGGTTCCCCTTTATTTATGCAGCCTGTCTCCCCTCCTCACAATATGGGGCACATTTACTATAGCTATCCGTTCGATCGAATGATTAAATCCTTCGAATCTAATGATTCGAAGGATTTTAATCCAATCGATCGAACGAAATTCCTTTGATCCCAAATTGGTAGGAAAGCCTATGGGGACCTTCCCCATTGGCTAACATTGATGTTCGGTAGGTTTTAGTTGGCGAAGTAGGGGGTCGAAGGTTTTTTTAAAGAGACAGTACTTCTGCTATCGAATGGCCGAATAGTCGAATGATTTTTAGTTCTAATCGTTCGATTCGTAGTCAAAGTCGTAGTCGTAGTCGAAGGCCAAAAAAACGTTCGAAATTCGAAGTATTTTTTATTCTATTCATTCACTCGAGCTAAGTTAATGGGCCCCTTATTGTTGCAAAGCATTAAGTAGCTGAAGGGCCTACACACAAATCATTTTCAGAAACTTCTCAATGAAGCTTTAAGATTCTTTTGCTTTATTTAGAGAATGGAACTCCCCTCCAGCCTCTATAATGCCGGGTTCCCACCTACACCCAGATTATCTGCTCTTTGTAACGTACATTTCTTCCACCCTCTTCAGCTTTCCCCCTTGGACAGCTGCTTCATTCAGGGCGACCTGCAGAATTTCCTAAAGCAAATGTTTGACATGTATTTTGCAACACAAATTCTTTCAAGTGAAACCTCTCAGTGAATCGCTGAGTCTCTCACAATGCACCAAAGATTGTTCAGGTTTCACAGCGGGGAGGAGGGGGGTCTGAAATTTAAAACCCACAAATTTGCTTTATGAGTGGCGACCAAATGAATAGACGCAGGTGAAGAATTGCAAATTTCCACTTGCGCCGCCGCTGAGCAAGCAACTGTTTCTCCAACTTGTCTGCTGTGCAACCTCATTATTTCCATAGGTAGCTTCATTTTCATGTTGTGTTTTTCTTATATATTTATTATCCTTTGCATGGCTCCTCCTCTCTGTATAATAAATATATTGTTGGGAGTGGTTTATTCATCAGAGATGTTGGAGCCCAGGTGTTAGAGCTAGCTCTGCTACCTGCTGATCATTTGCTTACGAAACTGAAAACCTACAGAACCCACTTGCAGCCCTATAATAACCACCCATAAAACCTGTTTGCTGCATAATTAGGGATTCAA
The DNA here is from genome assembly GCF_017654675.1 of Xenopus laevis. Lineage (NCBI taxonomy): Eukaryota > Metazoa > Chordata > Amphibia > Anura > Pipidae > Xenopus > Xenopus laevis. The sequence goes on from NC_054372.1 coordinate 11,444,439, forward strand.
TGTATGATGCACTATAAATCTTGATTCACATTACATTCAATTATGGTTGTCAGTGAAACATTTTAATACAGGTATGGGATCAGTTATCTGGAAACCCGTTATCCACAAAGCTTCGAATTACGTAAAGGCCATCTCCCATAGACACTATTATAATCAAATAATCCAAATTTTAAAAAATGATTTCCTTTTTCTCTGTTCTTTGATCCAAACTAAGATATAATTAATCCTTATTGGAAGTTGAAACAGCTTATTGGGTTTATTTAATGTTTACATGATTTTCTAGTAGACTTAAGGTATGAAGATCCAAACTACAGGAAGATCCATTATCCAGAAAACCCCATGTCCCGAGCATTCTGGATTACAGGTCCCATACCTGTATCAGATACCTTGAAAACCCTCTTGCTGCATGGCTGGGGATTCATGTTTTATCAGCAATGAATCTTGATCCACATTAGATAAAATTATGGTTGCCACCACCTATAAAACCCTCATGCTGCATAACTGGGAATTAGTGATGGGTGAATAAATTTGGCAGGTGCGAATTTGAGGCGAATTTTCGTGTTTTGCCCACCAGCAAATAAATTCCCTGAACTGTAAATTTTCCGGAAAAAAATACGCCACTTCAAAAAATATTGGGAACGCGTCAGAACAGACGCATGCATAAAAATTGTTGCACGTTGATAGTATTCGGACGCCCATTGACTTTATTGTATTCGAACAAAATAGGTGTGCGTATAAAAATTGGCGCGGGCGTCAAAATTGTAGTGCGTCAAAATATTTTTGACGCCCATTGATTTCAATGCGTTTCGCTCATTTTTCGCCGTTTCACGAATTTCGCTGTAAATCCAGGAATTTTTCGCAAAACGGGACACTGGGGATTCAGTGCATTATGCACTATGAATCTTTATCCACATAAACTAAATTATGGGTGCCAGGACAACCTTTTAATTCCAGCTACCTATAAAAACTACTTGCTGCATTACTAGGATTATTAAAGGGATGGTCCACATTTAAGTTTATGTGCAGTACATTATAGAATGGCTAATATTAAACAATTTTTCAATTAGACTTCATTTTTTCTTTTTGACTATTTTTTTTCTCTTTCCAGCTTTGAAAAAAAACCCAAATGCTCTGTAAGGATTTTGGTCATTTGGAAACTGACATTGCTGAAATTGCAAACTGGAGAGTTGCCAAATAAAGAGCTAAATAACTCCAAAACCACAAATAATAAAAAATTTAAACCATTTGCAAATTGTTTCAGAATGTCACTCTCTACATCATACTAAATGTTAATTTAAAGATGAACAACTCCTTTAAAGGAGAACTAAAGCTTAACGAAAGAAGTAGGTAGAAATATTGTACATTATGTTTTGTGCTTCTGTACCAGCCCAAGGCAACCACAGCCCTTTAGCAGTAAAGATCTGTGTCTCCAAAGATGCCCCAGTAGCTCCCCATCTTCTTTTCTGCTGATTCACTGCACATGCTCTGTGCTGCTGTCACTTACTGAGCTTAGGGACCCACTCACAATATACAGTACACATAGAATAGAAATGTCACAATATAAGGCTGATTAGTAATTAATACACATAATTACTACATGGCAGCACAGAAACCAGGGCAATTAGCATCAGAATGTAATAATCAGCAAACCTGTAGCATCAGCTTATATTACAGCCAGGGAAGCTCATTTTCTGCTGGATAATTAGTGACGAGCCCTAAGCTTAGCTTCTCAACAGCCAATCAGAGCCCACTGAGCATGAGACACTTTCCAAGATGGTGACCCCCTGTGACAAGTTTGAAGTCCTGGATCATTGCTGCTATTGACAAGCTCAAACTTTAGCCTTGTGCAATAAGTTCACTATATAAAATATGCCATTTTTAGCCATATTCATTTTTAGGGTTTAGTTCTCCTTTAACATTTATTTTGACAAGAGCGACTAAGAAAAGATCCACCTGACAAGCCTCACAGTAACAGGCGACATGGATAAAGGTGTTAACAAAAAAATGGATTTTGTATGGAAACAAATGTGTCTGTATGAGGCCAAGTCCTTACAGTCACCTTATGACTGAATTCATAGCCTCTGGATGTTATCAGGATTACAGAAAACATATTAACTGATACTTACCCTTTAATACTTTCCAGCTCTCAGTGCAAGAATACATTGTGTGGTTCTACTGTATGCAAATACGAGTTTCACTGCTTGGCAGAAGGGAACATTTTTAAAATGCATGTGCTATATATATATATATATATATATATATATATATATATATATATATATATATCAGCTTGTGTGGCAGCACATTCCTTTTTCTCTGCTAAAGCTGTGAGCTCTGACAATAATTTCCTAATGTGTTTTATTATAATAGTACCTGCAACAGTTCATGGAGCTGCTCTGCAGAACAGGAAGTGAAAAGGGAGTTGCACTCTGTAGAACAGGAAATGACCAGGTAACTACTCTGATATTTCATATATATGAAACTATACCCCCAGAACAATGTAGGTCTCTATAAAAAGATATTGCACAATACAGCTCATATCTAAAACCCTGATTCCTGTAAATACTGTACTTGTTTAGTAGTATGTGCGATTGGGTAATCATAAATAGCAAATTGCCATTTTAAAAAATAAGGGCCACCCCCTGGGATCTTAGGATTCACGGTGCACACAAACATACCATACTTGTTAGGTCACATGAGCCAATTAACAGACAGTGGTGTCTTTTGCTTCTACACTTCTTCCTGTTACAGTTAGAGCTGCAGTATTTCTGGTCAGGTGATCTCTGAGGCAGCACACAGACCATCATAAAATGGTGGCTCAATGTAAAAGGGCAGGATTTACTTAATTATATTTATACCAGTTTGGTTAGATTCTTTAATATACAACTTATGATATAAACTATCTGTTGCTTAAGTTTAAGTTTAATTTTGGGTTGTAGTTTTCCTTTAAGGTGCTCTGCAGAGAAGGAAGTAGAGACCAAAAGTATTTTGTGGTGAAACCTCAACAAATATTCTAATAAATTAATAAAGTTAGGAGCATTTTTTGGAAGTGCCCCCAAACACAGGATTCTGCCATTTTACTTTACTATACCTCTTGCCAAACCTCCACAGTCCCATTTGAGAGGATATTATTCCCACTGTTACTATTAGCACCATCTCTCCTTACTATACTTACTATCCCACAGTCACACTCCCTTTCCAGAGACTATTATCCACTGTTACTATAGACACCATCTCTCCCTACTATACCTGCTATCCCACAGTCACACTCCCTTCCTAGAGACTATTATCCACTGTTACTATAGGCACCATCTCTCCCTACTATACCTGCTATCCCACAGTCACACTCCCTTCCCAGAGACTATTATCCACTGTTACTATAGGCACCATCTCTCCCTACTATACCTGCTATCCCACAGTCACACTCCCTTCCCAGAGACTATTATCCACTGTTACTATAGGCACCATCTCTCCCTACTATACCTGCTATCCCACAGTCACACTCCCTTCCCAGAGACTATTATCCACTGTTACTATAGGCACCATTTCACCCTACTATACCTGCTATCCCACAGTCACACTCCCTTTCCAGAGACTATTATCCCACTGTTACTATAGACACCATCTCTCCCTACTATACCTGCTATCCCACAGTCACACTCCCTTCCCAGAGACTATTATCCCACTGTTACTATAGGCACCATCTCTCCCTACTATACCTGCTATCCCACAGCCGCACTCCCTTCCCAGAGACTATTATCCCACTGTTACTATAGGCACCATCTCTCCCTACTATACCTGCTATCCCACAGCCACACTACCTTCCCAGAGACTATTATCCCACTATTACTATAGGCACCATCTCTCCCTACTATACCTGCTATCCCACAGCCACAGTCCCTTCCCAGAGACTATTATCCACTGTTACTATAGGCACCATCTCTCCCTACTATACCTGCTATCCCACAGTCACACTCCCTTCCCAGAGACTATTATCCACTGTTACTATAGACACCATCTCTCCCTACTATACCTGCTATCCCACAGTCACACTCCCTTCCCAGAGACTATTATCCACTGTTACTATAGACACCATCTCTCCCTACTATACCTGCTATCCCACAGTCACACTCCCTTCCCAAAGACTATTATCCACTGTTACTATAGACACCATCTCTCCCTACTATACCTGCTATCCCACAGTCACACTCCCTTCCCAGAGACTATTATCCACTGTTACTATAGACACCATCTCTCCCTACTATACCTGCTATCCCACAGTCACACTCCCTTCCCAGAGACTATTATCCACTGTTACTATAGACACCATCTCTCCCTACTATACCTGCTATCCCACAGTCACACTCCCTTCCCAGAGACTATTATCCACTGTTACTATAGACACCATCTCTCCCTACTATACCTGCTATCCCACAGTCACACTCCCTTCCCAAAGACTATTATCCACTGTTACTATAGACACCATCTCTCCCTACTATACCTGCTATCCCACAGTCACACTCCCTTCCCAGAGACTATTATCCACTGTTACTATAGACACCATCTCTCCCTACTATACCTGCTATCCCACAGTCACACTCCCTTCCCAGAGACTATTATCCACTGTTACTATAGGCACCATCTCTCCCTACTATACCTGCTATCCCACAGTCACACTCCCTTCCCAGAGACTATTATCCACTGTTACTATAGACACCATCTCTCCCTACTATACCTGCTATCCCACAGTCACACTCCCTTCCCAGAGACTATTATCCACTGTTACTATAGGCACCATCTCTCCCTACTATACCTGCTATCCCACAGTCACACTCCCTTCCCAAAGACTATTATCCACTGTTACTATAGACACCATCTCTCCCTACTATACCTGCTATCCCACAGTCACACTCCCTTCCCAGAGACTATTATCCACTGTTACTATAGACACCATCTCTCCCTACTATACCTGCTATCCCACAGTCACACTCCCTTCCCAGAGACTATTATCCACTGTTACTATAGGCACCATCTCTCCCTACTATACCTGCTATCCCACAGTCACACTCCCTTCCCAGAGACTATTATCCACTGTTACTATAGGCACCATCTCTCCCTACTATACCTGCTATCCCACAGTCACACTCCCTTCCCAGAGACTATTATCCCACTGTTACTATAGGCACCATCTCTCCCTACTATACCTGCTATCCCACAGTCACACTCCCTTCCCAGAGACTATTATCCCACTGTTACTATAGGCACCATCTCTCCCTACTATACCTGCTATCCCACAGTCACACTCCCTTACCAGAAACTATTATATCACTTGTATTCAATTTATTTTTGACTTACTTTTTAACCAAAGAGTGTAAAATATAGCCTTCTACCATGAATCCACCACCTCACAGAGTATTATGAGAGTGAAGACCTTAGCACAGGGTTCTGCTCTGTGCTACTAAACAGGTTACAGAATTGCCCTTTCACCTGTGTGCATAGAGCGTCCCTTGTCAGTCTGGCACAATCATGTTACTGTGCTTTGCAGGTGTTAAAACCACAGATTGAATTCTTCTTCCTCTCGGCTCTTGCACTGCAGAGAACATTCATACTGCAAGTCTAAGGATAAAGAGGGCTCATGAGGCCTTACTCCAGCTCCCCCAGGATTCTAAATACAAACAAACATTTGGTTCCTATTTGTCTTGTGATCAGATTCTACTGATTAAATATGAGGCTTTAGCTGGGTGCTTTTATTAACAGTGTATAACTTGTAACGTTATAAAAGTACTGTACAGGTAGGGGTCCTGTTATCCAGAATTCTTGGGGACCTGGGGTTTTCCGGCTAAACTATGTTTCTGTAATTTGGATCTTTTTAAGTCTACAAAAAAAATCCTTTAAACATTAATTAAACTCAGTATAATAAGGATTAATTATCTCTTATTTTGAATCAAGTACAAGGTGCTGTTTTATTATAACAGAGGAAAAAATAAATAATTTTTAAAATTTCGACTTAATTTATTTAAATGGAGTCAATGGGATACGTCTCTGGGATGTCTATGGGATAATTCTGATGGTACAAACTAATAGGACATTCTCCAAAATCCCCTTTATTTGCCAGTTCCTTGTTACTATGTAAAGACAGCCATGCAGAGGTCAATAGTTGGGTTATCAAACAAATCAGCTCATGGTTTTCTACTGTTTTCCATGACTAAATGTAGACCGATCAAGAATGTACTTTCGAAAATGAACCTCAGGCATTTTTATAGACTTGTCATTGACAAGTTGTACAGACTTATGGCAATATCTACAAAAGACTGGTTTAGCAGAGGACTTAGTATGAAACTTCATTCAAGGGGTGAAAAAATTGCTTGTGTTGAAGAAGATCAAGGACATAAATTGGAAGTCCCACCCCATAGAAGATAGAGTTTTAACTTTAGACTCTTTTAATCATTAAGAAGCGCCCCCAACTGTTAAATATACAAACAATCTGCTAAATATTACTCATTGCAATTCAAACAATGATCAAACGTATCTCTCTGTTGCAGAGTTTAGTTATAACAAACTGCCCAGTTCTCAAGCAACCTCAAGCCGTGGACTTTAAAGCATTCTTTCACCCTACACACAATTACATCTCGCTTCACCTCTGAACGACATCATCAAAGGCCATGTTGTGAGAACGTTCCAAATACACAGACAATGGGGAGGGGGGAGAAAAGCTCAACAAGAAGACAATATTTAGGTTGTTTACTTCCAAATCGGCTCAGTTACCCCCTTCAATAAAGTAAAAGAGAAGCAAGAAGGGAAACCTCTTCTATTAAAGGGCATGTAAAGACAAAAAAAATAAAATCAAATTTTTACTTTCTTTAATGAAAAAAACGATCTCCAATATACTTTAGTTGTAAGAAACCTGACTGTATGCAGTAAAACTCTCCCTTAATTTACTGCTGTTGATAGGAATTGTCAGACGGTCCCTAACTGCTCTGCAGGGAAACAATCATACTTATGAACAGCAGGGGGAGCCCCCGCCTTACTTCCCAGCCATGCAGAACTCAAGCAGCTTTGTTTGTTTCCCTGTAGAGCAGTCGGCAACTGTGTAGAGATTTGTATTGGATTTTATTTTTGCCTTTACATCCCCTTTACTGTTTCCAACTCCAGCTGCAGGGACAAAGATCATGGAGCCAGATTTAAACAGATAAACTGGGATTCTATTTGGAGGATTATTTTGCTGCAGCCACTGGTTCTGCAGAGTTGGAGAAAGTTTGTATTAAACAATACAAAAACTATAAAATCCACATTAGATTACATGACAACACAGGACCCAGTGCAGTCTGTATATTCTGATTATTAATCAGTCTTGCTGTATCGGCTTCTGGCAGATATTATTTGACTTGTGCTGTTTTGATAATTTATGATGATCCCTAAGCAGCCCAGACCACACTGAGCATGTGCACAGTCTTGGTCTTGCAAAGATGTTTAACAGAGTTACAAGATAGTGACCCCCTGTGGCCAACTTTGAAAGCATAAATCATTTGTTTGATTAGGCTTGTGGTGCAGTAAGTTCATGTTTAGGTTTAGTATACAAAATACAGCATTTCTAGCCTTATTCTATTTTAGACTTCCCCTTTAAATGCATAAGACAGAGACAGAGTGGTAACATTCATGGTGCCTGCCAGTTAAGTTGAGCCTTACTATTCAGATGTAGCATAAAATAAAGGCACAAGTCTCCCAAATTATGAAATTGTTAACGGAAAAATTATTTCCATAATGACTTCAATTGGGATTAGGTGAACCAGCCGACATCACATTGCTTAAACACCAGGCTATTATCCACAACACAGCACTTAAAAATTCTGAACAAATAATCCAAAAATGGCCATACAGTTTCTTACTCTTTCAGAAAAAATACTGAACCAATAAAGAATATTAAATAGCTCTTTAAAAAATGTTTATGCTTTTCTGGGCTTAGACATTACTCCAGAGAAAGGTAACGAGGCAATAAAATCAGTCTTAATGCACAACTCCTTAGAATTTCTAATAATCCTAACTATGACGTGTGCTTTCAGCTATGAGTCTGGACTCTGACCCATCAGCTGTTGAGGCAGTTCACCTCATATTGTATAACTTCTCAGGCCTGAAAATCTGCTGCTCTTGGTGAATGTAACCTTCATAAAAAAAATGCTGGTTGAACAAAATCAATCCTCTTCCCTTTGTAGTTGACTATTACTTTAGCCCTGTGGTTATCAGTTCCCCACACCATAGATGGGCATGATCTGTGTAAACATGGGAAGAAGTGTTGTCCCATCTAGATGTAGGCTTCTTGTGAACAAGGACCAGCTAATGGTAGGTTATATCCTATGGGCAGTCAGTTGAGGAGTAGAAGATTCACTGGAGTATTTAGCATAGCAGACTGAAGCTCCACCAAGCTAAAGTCAGGGCAAACTGGAATCATAGCTACCTCCCCATTTCCAGGGGATAGTTAAAATTTGTGGACATTTGGGCAGAGCGCTAGACAAGAATATGGTAAACAGAGTTTATAATAGCCTACTTTCTATTTTAAAGTTGCTGTTAAACATATAAGGAATAATTTATCCCTCTTTGTAAAATATAAGCCTATTCAAAGCTACCAAGGAGTTCCATGACCACATAAAGGTCCAAGGTTACAAACAGAGAGGTTTTCATAAACAACCTCATTTGATACAAATGACATCACTAAGCACTGATTTTTACCAATGACATCATTAAGCACCATTTATAAGGATATAATTTCCAGGATTATTGTGGTTTATGTATATTATAAAATCATTCGAGTCACAAAGGTCTCGTAGCCATATCAACACACAAAGCTACTGAGGGCTTATATACTGGTCATGGGATTCCAACTAGGGTTGACACCTTTTCTAGTTCTTTTTAACGTCTGGAAGGGGGGCGGCGATGAAAGGGGCCGGATCATGATGTAAATGGGGGTGTGACAATGGGCAGGGCTATGACACAAGCAAACACTAGGTTGAGTTCTTAGCAGGACGGGCATTTTAAGGATATTATACAATTACCAGCACATACATTGCCGGTACATTTCTAATATCAGCCAGTAAAATATTGGCTGGGTGACAACCCTAATTCCAACACGACTTTTAGAGGGTTACTTATCAAGATCCAAAATAAAGAAGTCCGACCAAACTAGAATCCACGATTTTACCTTATTATTAAAAAAGCACGAATTAATCGGTTTGTGAAAAAAACAGAAAAAATCATATGAAAAATCGTATTTTGTGTGGTTTTTCCGTGATTTTTCCCGAATCGTACAATTTTTTTGGATTTTTGCCCAAAAAGTCCGAAATATTCAGATTTTTGGGCTAATTCCAGCACAGACCACAGAAACTTCCAAAATAGAATAAGGACCTCACTCACTGCCTTATATACAACCTCGGCAGGTCTGAGTGCCGGATTTTTGGATTCGGACTTTTTCCATCCTCAGAGTATAATACATTTCACAAAAATTTTGAATTTCATAGTAAAAAAACAAGAATTTTTTATAGTTTTGGCATTCAGACTTTAATAAATAACCCCCCTAATGTAGTTAACAGCAGAGGGCACATTCATTGTTAGAACGTTTCAGTGAGTCAAGAGGCACAACTAACTTCCCTAAGCCCCATCACTGAGTAGTTTTAAAAATAATTTTTGACTATTTTTTATGGGCCTTGTATAAGGCTTTGACGATTAGATACAGATTTGGCAGTTTTCCTTTCCTTTAATCACCTTATTATGTGAGATTCCTATTTGCCTGCTGTTGCCTCTGCTGCTACTAACGACTCTATCTGTACAAAAGCAGAAGCCTTTGTTTTTTTTTTTCCCCTTTCTTTTTTGGTACAACCTTGTAACCTGTTTGCTTCCTGTGTAAAACTGGAGACCTTTCTATTTTGTGATGGTTTTTTTCTGCAACTTCTCTTTTATGTACAAGGAGCAAGAGAGGAAGAGCTCCAGCTGGTTTCAAATGGCTACTCAATTCCCCAGATTAGGCTCATAAAACTCTCCCGTGCATTCAGGTTCTATGGAGCTTACACTTATTACATAGGCCAATAAAATAAAATGTATGGCCATTGGATGGAATTCAGGGGTACAGAGAACACAGGGAGATAAAATGGCAGCAGGCAAAATTACCTGGGAGTCACTTTCATAATCCCAAAATGTTTTATTCCATGAAAAAAACAAGGGCTCTAAATTTATTTATTGTTCTGGACAGGAATTCAATTGGCCAGGTGGTCAAGTGGTTAAAAAGGAGACATATTCTGGCCCTGGCAACTACTTGAAAAAAGAATATACCCTATTTTGAGCATGTGATACTGTACATATAAGTTAGTTACTAAATGCACAGGATACAATGTAGATAACTAAGCTCTGTAATATACAATGGAATTCTTTACACCTTATCTTTTATCTACTATGTGTCCTGTGCTTGAATGGCTGCCCCCATGGCTACACAGAAGCTTGTTTATATAAACTATAGTAGTACTTATCTGTTATCTACTGTGTATCCTGTGCTTGAATGGCTGCCCCCATGGCTACACAGCAGCTTGTTTATATAAACTATAGTAGTACTTATCTGTTATCTACTGTGTATCCTGTGCTTGAATGGCTGCCCCCATGGCTACAAAGCAGCTTGTTTATATAAACTATAGTAGTACTTGTCTGTTATCTACTGTGTATCCTGTGCTTGAATGGCTGCCCCATGGCTACACAGCAGCTTGTTTATATACACTATAGTAGTACTTATCTGTTATCTACTGTGTATCCTGTGCTTGAATGGCTGCCCCCATGGCTACACAGCAGCTTGTTTATATATAAACTATTGTAGTACTTATCTGTTATCTACTGTGTATCCTGTGCTTGAATGGCTGCCCCCATGGCTACACAGCAGCTTGTTCATATAAACTATAGTAGTACTTATCTGTTATCTACTGTGTATCCTGTGCTTGAATGGCTGCCCCCATGGCTACACAGCAGCTTGTTTATATAAACTATAGTAGTACTTATCTGTTATCTACTGTGTATCCTGTGCTTGAATGGCTGCCTCCATGGCTACACAGCAGCTTGTTTATATAAACTATAGTAGTACTTATCTGTTATCTACTGTGTATCCTGTGCTTGAATGGCTGCCCCATGGCTACACAGCAGCTTGTTTACATAAACTATAGTAGTACTTATCTGTTATCTACTGTGTAGTCGCATCAAATACAAGGTACTGTTTAATTATTACATTATAATTTGGAATATTTGAATAAAATGGAGTCGACGGGAGACGACCTTTCCATGATTCAGAGTTTTCTGGGTAACATGTTTCCGGCTAACAGATCCCATACCCATACCTGTACTTTGGGAGATTTTTTTTACTGTGATTTGGAGTTCCCCTTTACATACTGTCCTGGTTCTTGAGAACCAAATTTAAAAAAAATAGAATTAGGGTAAGGGTGGTGGCAGAAGGGGAGGATTAGTCGGCCAGTGACAAATCTTCTCTAATGTGGGAGATTAATCTCCCCGTACTGCCTTCACACTGGCTGGAATACGAATCTCTGGAGGGATCGCGTTGCATTTCCGAAGTCGCCCGAAGTTGGCTCACATCTGCCACTGCCCTAAAGCTGTAGGATCACATAGGGATGGGGTGGAATAAATCAGATTAAGTAAAGTTAGGTGGCCCATTAAAGGTCAAACATATCAAATTCACACAATGGCAGGAAAATGTTGACAACAATAACTGACTCTGCTTTAAAAATAAAATTAACATTTAATCCAACTCCTTGCTACAGCCTTGAACTCTTGCTCTTGTTTCAGTAGCCTTTATATAATAACTGATGTTTATTTTAGTTTAATATACACCAGAAATATAGACTGTGTGGGTCGTTCTGCAAGTAATAGTATGAAGTGTGTCTGCTTTATTATTGCTACCATATAATGGCCCTTTTTTCCTAAATGCAGTTGAACCGTACAGTCAGTGCTGCCATTAGAAATCACGGGGCCCCGTACAACAACATTTTTGGGCCCCAGTAAAAGACCACACAGACATCAGTGTTAAAAAAGGTAACCCCCCCCCACACACAAACAAGTTATAAAAAGCTATTGATGGTCAGGGCCCCCTTATAAATTAGAAAAAACTGTGGCGCCGGGACCACCCTATGAAATTTTTTAAAAACTTGGTGATCCAGGCCCCCCTACAAGTTAAAAAAGACATTGGCGCAAGGGCCCCCATTAAAAGTAAAAAAAAATTGGGGCCCCAGAGCATATTTTAAAAAAAAACCCATTAGTTGCAGGACCCTAAAGACTATTAAAATAATACATTGGTGGCCAGGGGATTAAAAAAATAAAAAAAAGACACATTGTGTTCAGAGGAATTCTGTGAACTCGTGGCTTCAGGACTTCAACGTCGCCTCCTTCCATGATTCGGGTCTTTTCACCGATTCAGGACTTCAACTTTGGCTGTTTTTGTGACTTTGGGTCTTTTTGCCACTTTGGGACTTCAGCTACGGCTATTTTCATGGCTTTGGGTCTTTTCGCTGCTTCGGGACTTCAATTTTGGCTGTTTTCGTGACTTTGGGTCTTTTAGCCGCTTCAGGACTTCAATTTCGGTTGTTTTCATGACTTTGGGTCTTTTTGCCACTTCGGGACTTCAGCTTCGGCTATTTTCATGGCTTTGGGTCTTTTCACTGCTTCAGGACTTCAATTTTGTCTGTTTCCATGACTTTGAGTCTTTTTGCCGCTTCGGGACTTCAGCTTCGGCTATTTTCATGGCTTTAGGTCTTTTCGCCGCTTCAGGACTTCAATTTTGTCTGTTTCCATGACTTTGAGTCTTTTTGCCGCTTTGGGACTTCAGCTTCGGCTATATTTATGGCTTTAGGTCTTTTCGACGCTTCAGGACTTCAGTTTCGGCGGTCGAGGACTTCCGAAGGGCAGCATGGTGCTGTCAAGGGGGGCCCGATTCTTTCGAAAAGTGCTTCAGGCGCGGACCTGGTACACTGCCTATGCCCCCCTGACGGCGGCTCTGAGTACAGGATAACTGCTGGCTGGTTGCTATGGGTTACAGGCTTGCAGATCGGGGTTTATTTCCTTGTGTTCATGTGACTCAAACCTTATCTTTCTTTCTGGCAAGGAAACAGCTTCTTGCTTTATGGCACAGATTTGTGGTATCATTTAAAACTATTACAGTTTCAAAAAGTCCCTCATAGAAGAGCATTGTGTTAAATTCCAAGTCAGTGGAGTGTTAGTGTTCAGTGCTACCACTGAACTCTAACACCCATACGAATGAAATTAATTCAGCTGTTCAAAGCATTTAAGTCATTTATGAATCAAATAGTCAAACCCTTATGTGTTGTAAAAGGCCCTGAGTTTGGAGCAGCACCCACAGCAACCAATAAGATGTCTGATTTTAAAGAGTTTGTGCATAAATGAACTTTTAAGTATGACGTAGAGAGTGATATTCTGAAACAATTTGCACCTGGTTTTCATTCTTTTTTATTATTTATGGGATTTTTTTTCATTTATTTAGATTTTTATTCAGCAGCTCTCCAGTTTGCAATTTCAGTAAATCTGGTTGCCAAGGTCCAAATTACTAGGGATGCCCCAATTCCACTATTTTGGATTCGGCTGGACCCCCGAATCCTTTGCGAAAGATTCGGCCGAATACCGAACCGAATCCGAACTGGGAACGGGAAATTTTTTTTACTTCCTTGTTTTCTGACAAAAAGTCATGTGGCTTCCCTCTCCACCCCTAATTTGCATATGCAAATTAGGTTTCGGATTCAGTTCGGCTGTGCAGAAGAATTCGGCTGAATCCAAATCCTGCTGAAAAAGGCCGAATCCTGGCCGAATCTCGAACCGAATTCTGGATTCAGTGCATCCCTACAAATTACTCTAGCAACCATGCATTTATTTGACAGAGAGACTGGAATATGAATAGGAGAGGCCTGAATAGAAAGAATAGTAATAAAAAGTAGCAGTAACAATACATTTGTAGCCTTTACAGAGCATCTGTTTTGAGATGGGGGTCAGTGACCCCACTTTGAAAGCAGGAAATAGACAGAAGAAAACTATACAAAATAAATAATGTAGACCAATTGAAAAGTTGCTTAGAATTGGCCATTCTATAACATACTAAAAGTGTATTTGTGAACCACCCCTTTAAACAGGTGACCAGTAGATCCTTCCTGCTCATTGGTTGCTGTGGGTTATTGCTCCCGGGCAAACAAAGGGTCTTTGTCACATATCCCCATAATCATAAGTACAGACTGGCCATTCCTTGCTAGAGGCTTTAGAGAGTTAGCAGTTGGGGGAGGCGAGCAGTTGAGGATGTGCTAGTAATTCTACGCCTATTTTAAGAAGACTTCACATAGACAAAACAGTATAACAATGGGTGCTCACAGACAAATGTCATTTAGACCCATACAATGCAATATTTTACTTTTTTAAATCAAATGAGAAGGCTGACTTTATATATTATATCTGGGATTAAGTTCTGAACATACATTTGAGCTCTTACCCTCACATATGTTCTCTAAACTGTTCCTCTGGCATAATTTGGTGCACAAAGAGTCACACATCTCTGTGGTGTGGAATATTTAGTGCAGAAAACAGATGTGACAGCTGCACTGGCATGGTATTTGGAAATCTTGTGATTCCGAGAAGATTCAGTTGTGCGTATAAAAGTCCAATTCCATCTTGGCCACTTCCCCATCTGCATCTCCATCTGTTATGAGACCCGTGGCATTGACCTTCAGCCCCTTCCCAGAGACTATTATCCACTGTTACTATAGGCACCATCTCTCCCTACTATACCTGCTATCCCACAGTCACACTCCCTTCCCAGAGACTATTATCCACTGTTACTATAGACACCATCTCTCCCTACTATACCTGCTATCCCACAGTCACACTCCCTTCCCAGAGACTATTATCCACTGTTACTATAGACACCATCTCTCCCTACTATACCTGCTATCCCACAGTCACACTCCCTTCCCACAGACTATTATCCACTGTTACTATAGACACCATCTCTCCCTACTATACCTGCTATCCCACAGTCACACTCCCTTCCCAGAGACTATTATCCCACTGTTACTATAGGCACCATCTCTCCCTACTATACCTGCTATCCCACAGTCACACTCCCTTCCCAGAGACTATTATCCACTGTTACTATAGGCACCATCTCTCCCTACTATACCTGCTATCCCACAGTCACACTCCCTTCCCAGAGACTATTATCCACTGTTACTATAGGCACATCTCTCCCTACTATACCTGCTATCACACAGTCACACTCCCTTCCCAGAGACTATTATCCACTGTTACTATAGACACCATCTCTCCCTACTATACCTGCTATCCCACAGTCACACTCCCTTCCCAGAAACTATTATCCACTGTTACTATAGACACCATCTCTCCCTACTATACCTGCTATCCCACAATCACACTCCCTTCCCAGAGACTATTATCCACTGTTACTATAGACACCATCTCTCCCTACTATACCTGCTATCCCACAGTCACACTCCCTTCCCAGAAACTATTATCCACTGTTACTATAGGCACCATCTCTCCCTACTATACCTGCTATCCCACAGTCACACTCCCTTCCCAGAGACTATTATCCCACTGTTACTATAGGCACCATCTCTCCCTACTATACCTGCTATCCCACAGTCACACTCCCTTCCCAGAGACTATTATCCCACTGTTACTATAGACACCATCTCTCCCTACTATACCTGCTATCCCACAGTCACACTCCCTTCCCAGAGACTATTATCCCACTGTTACTATAGACACCATCTCTCCCTACTATACCTGCTATCCCACAGTCACACTCCCTTCCCAGAGACTATTATCCACTGTTACTATAGGCACCATCTCTCCCTACTATACCTGCTATCCCACAGTCACACTCCCTTCCCAGAGACTATTATCCACTGTTACTATAGGCACCATCTCTCCCTACTATACCTGCTATCCCACAGTCACACTCCCTTCCCAGAGACTATTATCCACTGTTACTATAGGCACATCTCTCCCTACTATACCTGCTATCTCACAGTCACACTCCCTTCCCAGAGACTATTATCCACTGTTACTTTAGACACCATCTCTCCCTACTATACCTGCTATCCCACAGTCACACTCCCTTCCCAGAAACTATTATCCACTGTTACTATAGACACCATCTCTCCCTACTATACCTGCTATCCCACAATCACACTCCCTTCCCAGAGACTATTATCCACTGTTACTATAGACACCATCTCTCCCTACTATACCTGCTATCCCACAGTCACACTCCCTTCCCAGAAACTATTATCCACTGTTACTATAGGCACCATCTCTCCCTACTATACCTGCTATCCCACAGTCACACTCCCTTCCCAGAGACTATTATCCCACTGTTACTATAGGCACCATCTCTCCCTACTATACCTGCTATCCCACAGTCACACTCCCTTCCCAGAGACTATTATCCCACTGTTACTATAGACACCATCTCTCCCTACTATACCTGCTATCCCACAGTCACACTCCCTTCCCAGAGACTATTATCCACTGTTACTATAGGCACCATCTCTCCCTACTATACCTGCTATCCCACAGTCACACTCCCTTCCTAGAGACTATTATCCCACTGTTACTATAGACACCATCTCTCCCTACTATACCTGCTATCCCACAGCCACACTCCCTTCCTAGAGACTATTATCCCACTGTTACTATAGGCACCATCTCTCCCTACTATACCTGCTATCCCACAGTCACACTCCCTTCCCAGAGACTATTATCCACTGTTACTA
The DNA here is from genome assembly GCF_017654675.1 of Xenopus laevis. Lineage (NCBI taxonomy): Eukaryota > Metazoa > Chordata > Amphibia > Anura > Pipidae > Xenopus > Xenopus laevis. The sequence goes on from NC_054372.1 coordinate 11,461,265, forward strand.
TATGTGTCGCACCCCAATTCTATTCAAACTTGGTTTTTCAGTTTTTACATATATGGCCTTACACCTTTTCTGAACCAGTCGCTCTCCCGGTCTAGAATCTGGAATTGGCAGTCTATAAATGTGTGTCCTTTTTCTTTTAGATGTAGATACATGGCTGAGTTCTGACCAGAGGAGCTGACTCTTCTATGATGCGCCATACGCTGGTGTAACTGGTGTTTGGTTTTCCCCACATACAAAACAGTAGAAATAATCTTGCTAATACAATCAACACCTAATTTAATGACATCATTGCGGATTATGATAAACAGATTATGTTGATTGGAGCAACATTCCAGAGGATATATAACGAAGAGAAAGATCCCATGTACAAGTTATTCTGACTTGAGAAAGCCATTTGGATGACTGGTGAAATGTCTTCAAGGAAAAGAAAAGTCAAGTTGATTTGATTTATTTCTAGGGATGGGCGAATAAACGCCCATAAACTTGTATGGCATTGTGTGACAAAAATTTTTTGACGCCCATAGACTTTAATGGGCGTCAGCGACATTTCGCCGGCGAATTTTTGGCCAAATAAAACTGGTCAAATTCGCCCGTCCTTACTTATTTCTACAGATATACCATGACCTGGATGAATGAGAATGTTCACAAACATCAAGAGGATAGGGTGAGGTTCCTATTTCCCAACCCAAACACTTGTTTAAGCCTTCAGGGCTAGGGATGGGCGAATAATTTTGCCTCGTTTCGCCGAAAAAATGACGCCCATAGACTTGTATGGCAGCGTGCGTCAAAAAAAAAAGACGCGCGTCAAAACAATTTTGCCGCGCAACAAAATTTTTTTGACACCCATAGACTTTAATGGGCGTCTGCGACATTTCGCCGGCGGCAAATTTTTGGCGAAACGAAACAGGTCAAATTCGCCCATCCCTATTCAGGGCTGCCTGAAGACCAAAGCTTGACCAAACTGGAGTTTTCTAACCCCTAGGTGGGGAAAACCTGTAAATGGGGGGCCCAGACTATCCCATGGATAAGAGGGACAGGCAACAAATGTTCAACCTAGATCTCCAAACCTCATTCAAATGAACCTTCTTACTGGTCTTTCATATAAAACATCGTATAAAAAATTTACTTAAATGCGTTTTGGAAGACGGCCTTTCCGTAATTAGTAATATTTCTGGATAACAGGTTCCCGGATAAAGGATCCCATACCTGTACTGGGTCATACAGGGACAGTTAAGTATTTTGTAACAAAAAATGACTATGTAGAGCCAACAAGAAGGACCTACCATGTGTGGTTAGTGGTCACTTCTCTGGTTTGTGACCCCTATCAGAGACAGTGGACATGTTCTGTTACAGTCTATGAAGAAGATCTGCCTCGTGTCAAGACTGGTGAGAAGAATTACCTCAACTAACCCCATGTCACAAAACAAACAACATCATTTTTCAACTACAGTAAATCCCCTTGGATAAAGGTATAAGAGCTAACACCTCCCTCCCCTCCTCGTGAGCTGAATTAGAATTTGGAAAACACCAATAAACTGTAAATTATGTCATGAGGTTTGTGCTTCAATCCAGATTCGAGTCTTCCTTATTTATACACCTATAGCACAAGGAACTACTCAGTGTATGAACATACATGTGCAAGCACCAGCGCACTCTTTTGAACTACACTCAAAAATATTTGGCCCCTTCTTCCATCTCCATTGCCAACTCTCACAAACAGGGCCCTAATTTGCTGTTAATTCCAGAACGAGAGACTTCATTGCACCCCAGGGCCAAACAGGCTGCATTAATGTGTGTGATGATGAAGGATGCCAAGGTCCCACAGTTAATTTTCCACCTTCTTCTTCTGAATTCTACAGTGAGCCCCAGGTAAATATATGCTTCATAGAAATTACACGTTGCAGTGCAGTGCTATTGTTTCGAGGGGTCTGCACTCGCTGCACTCAAATGACTCATCTGTCCTCTTTTTGGACCATCTTCAGTAGGACAATAGAAAAGCCCTCTTTCTCCCCTAGCTGATCATAGGAGAAGCCAGATCTTTTCTTGGAAGGATTTCCAGGTCTGATCATTGTCACCTGCAATAGGGACCACTGAAGATAAAGCCACTAGCTCACCCAACATTGGGGTATATTTATCAAAGAGTAAAGTTAAAGATCACAACAGTCCACTAGAGTGAAATTCCGCCACTTTCTATTAAGTTCTATAGGATTTTGAAAGGCATATTTATCATTATAAGGATGAACTTTAAGTTTCACCCATTGATAAATAATCTTTCAAAAATCCCATAGAAATGAAGAGTGGTGGAATTTCACTCTAGTGGACTGTGGTGACCTCTAACGGCCGAATCTTTCACAAATGATTCGGGGGTTTGGCCAAATCCAAAATATTGGATTCAGTGCATGATTTTCTAGTAGGGAGGCACAGAATCCACTATTTTGGATTCGGCCAAACCCCCGAATACTTCGCAAAAGATTCAGCCGAATATCGAACTGAATCCGAATCCTAATTTGCATATGCAAATTAGTGGGTACTTCCTTCCACTCATTTTCCCTCTCCACCCCTAATTTGCATATTCGGATTCAGATTCAGTTTGTCTGGGCAGAAAGATTCGTCTGAATCCTGCTGAAAAAGGCAAAATCCTGACCTAATCCCGGACCAAATCCTGGATTTGCTGCATCCCTATTTTCTAGTTGACTTAAGATGTGAAGATCTAAATTACACAAAGATCCATTATCCAAAAAGCCCCAGGTCCCAAGTATTCTGGATAACAGATCCCATACCTGTATAATATATAGTGAATAAAGTACCCCCTTTTGTAAAATATAAGGATATTATAAGTTACCGAGGAGTTTCATGACCATGTTATACAGGTCATGGAACTCCGAGGTAACTTCTAATATCCTCATATTTTACAACTGGGGGTACTTTATTTATTATAATACACAAATTTCAATGAGTCATGTGACAGAAATGACATCAGAACTCACCGTTTATAACTGATGACATCAGAACTCACCGTTTATAAGGATATAATTTACAGGATATTCATGGCTTTTGTGTATTATATATTTATATACCGATAATGAGACATTTTAGCCAAGAAAATATATAGGCTGGTTCTGCAGAGCAAGATTTGTGCTACAAGATGCGCCTTGGTATGTGGTTTCATAGAGACGAGTGGGAAGAGCAGAGCCAGCAATTAGCGCCTCACCCAGTATTGTAGGTGCAAATAACATGACGATCCTTTTCAGGAAATATCACATTTAGCTTCTAAAGTTTCTATTCACCTTGTAACTCAGGTATTAAGTGACATTCGCTTACAACCGGCCGGTGCTGAGTCACAATGAGCAAAAAGCCGATTGTTGCACTAAAAAAATATGTATATTCACATAAGAAAGGGCAGTAAGTTGTACATAGTTCAGCTCAATGAAACCACCATCACAACAGCAAGAGTTGGTACAGGCCATTAGATTGTCACAATGAACCACAAACAGAAAAAGTCAAGGGCTCCCAGAGAAGTGGGAGAACAGACAGGTATGGACAGTTTGCACTTAAGAGATGGGGATTTGCACATTGTAATTATTGTTAATTGGAGGGTGGAGCCTGGTTTATGTTTTGCCCATTTATACCTGTTTTCTGTTCACTTTTGTAAGAACGCTTGAGAAAGGGGGTAGACCTCCCAAAACGTTGTGTGGAGATCGAAATAAACCAGAAATAGGGATGGGCGAATTTGACCCGTTTCTTTTCGCCAAAAATTTGCCACCGGCGAAATGTCGCCGACGCCCAATAAAGGGGCAAATTCACTAAGATTCGTAGTTGCGCCAGTCGTAACTTCGCTGCACTTCACCAGCGCTCCGCAAATTCACTAAAATCCGAAGTTGCGCTCAGGGGTAGCGTAAGGTTGCGAAGTTGCGCTAGTGTTGATTCGCTAAGCAAAGCGAAGTTACGCTAGCGATGGTAAATTTGCATACGGCGCCAAATTCAAATTTCAATGGAGGAATATGTAGAATCACTACAAATGCCTGGGAAACCTTCAAATCATCAAATAAAATTTTATTTTGCCCTACACATGTGCCCACTGTATAGTTAAGTTGCCATGAGTTAGGAAATGTAGGGGGGAAGGACGGGAGCCCCAAAAATTTTTTCGACCTTTTTCAGCCTATCACCCATAATGTAGAAAACACGCCAGCGTTTTCTGGGACTTAGAAAAAATTTGAACTTTTTTTGAAGCAATCCCTATCTACTCTATTGCGCTTCGCCTGGTCTGAGGTGGCGAAGGAAGTCTGGCGTAAAAGGTAGCGTTCAGTACAATGCACGCGTTAGTGAATTTGCGTAGTTACGTGCGTTGCGAAAATTCGCCAGGCGTAAGGGTGCGAAGTAACACTATCGAATTTACGCCAGCATTCGTTAGTGAATTGACGCTAGCATTAGGCGCTTCGGCGCTTAGTGGATTTGCCCCAAACTCTACGCACAACGCCACACAAGTCTATGGGAGTCAATTTTGCAGCGAAACAAGGCGAAAAAATTTGTCCATCCCTAACCAGCAACAGTTAGCACATTTTGCTGTGTGAGTGCCATCTGATTGCTAATATATTATCGTGTGTTATATGGAATTGCTGAGCAGCAGAGTTCCCACATAGAGCACCACAAAATTACATCTTGGGATTTGTATTAACTGGCAGGGTCTGGACCCACTGGGGCTTCCACATCAGGGCCCCAAACACTCCAAACACCTCTCTCACAGCCACTAATTCCCCTCTGTCCCCCCTTCTCCAGGCTGGGCCGCCATCAGGGGGCACACAGGGGGGCCTGACTGTGCTGCACTTTTTGAATTAACCAAGCTCCACTTGACACCGCTAAAGTTCCGAAGAGCCGAAGACCCGAATCACCGAAGACCCGAATCGACGAAGACCCAAAGCCGCATACGGAGCAAAAGCTGGGCGCAGCCTGCAGAAGGTGACAAGGACAGTGTGTACATTGGGGTAGGGTAAAATATATATAAGGAAAAAGGAATCCCCTACTGTTAAATATAAGAATATTATAAGTGCTGAGGAGTCATGTGCTCAATTACAGGGGTGGTTCACCTTAAACTTAACTGTTAGTATGATGTAGAGAGTGATATTCTTACACCATTTGCAATTGGTTTTCCTTTTTTATTATTTGTGGATTTTGAGTTGTTTATCTTTTTACTCAGCAGCTCTCCAGTTTGCAGTTTCAGCAATCGGGTTTCTAGGGTCCTAATTACCCTAGCAACGCGGCATTGGTTTTAATAAGACACTAGACTATGAATAGGAGAAGGCCTACATAGAAAGATGAGTAATAAAAAGTGGCAATAACAATAAATTTGTAGCTTTACAGAGTATTTGGTTTTTTAGATGGGGTCAGCGACCCCCATTTAAAAGCTGGAAAGAAGAAGAAGAATAATAAAAAGAAAGATATAATGAAGACCCAACTGAATAGTTGCTTAGAACTGGCCATTCTATAACATATTAAAAATTAACTCAAAGTCCAACCACCCTTTTAAAGGTATTAGGGAGCCTTTTCATACAGGTAACAGACCTCCATAGTTTTATCTACCAATGTTTCCCTTATGAATCCCTACACTACAGGCCAGTCTTAACTGAGGGGAGAGCTACCCCATTGCTGTCCCTCTTTGTTGGAGCACAGGCTGCTCTTGCTCACTAGTTCTATCTGCCTCACTTTCCTAGAAAGTGCTGTTACAGCGAATTACCCTGTCCTGACTTCTCCTCATTCACAGGGTCCCTATATCCCTAACCCAGGGCCTCACCACCCTTGGGGCCTTCCCCTTTACTGAGGCCTAAGCTCCAGGCTCTCCTTACCTTGAACTCCCTCTTGGATTAGCAGGTAAAAGAGGAAGCCCCACCCTCTGCCGAGCACTATACTGAAGTGTGACAGGAACTTGTCATCAGCCTCTGGGCCAATGATAAACTGCACACGTTATGCTAATAAGCAAAAGTAGATACATGGGGTTTTGCCCAGCAACCAGAGAACAAGGAAGTTTAGGCATTTAAAGTCATAGGGGAGCATTAACCCTATGGGCCCCTACACATATACTATGAAATTGAGGAAATGGTAAATGTTGGAAAAGAAATTGTAGGGCAAGATGGACTTGTACTACATGAATTTCCAATGCAAGGATTCGCACGCTCTGCACCATGCCACTCGCAGTAAATCATTCAGCGCCATTTAAATCAAAGCGCCTTGATAATTGAGCTTGATGTAGTAGGTAATTATCTAATGACCAAGCGGGAAACACAAACACTTCTACAAACAAAGACATGACCTTTCGTCCCAACTGCCGAGGAGAAGGCTCACTCATAAGGCACAAACAGTTTACTGTGTGGGTTTAATTATAGCAGAGTAAATTAGTGCAGGGAAGGAATGGTATCCATTTGTCCTTGTGTGATCTGTCTATATAAATATACTGGCCTCCGCGATTATTTGGTACCAAGTATGTAACTGTGAGACAGCCAGTAACAATGGAGTTAAACAGGGAACTCTGAGTTAGAGTCCTGCGCGGGTCCATTTTTTGGAACCCGTACCCGGCCCGTACCCGCAACCTGCAATCCGCAATCCAGACCCGCAACCCTCATTCTTACCCGTTTGGACGCACTACCTGACCCGCAAGTACCTTATCAGCAACCCAGACCCGCAACCCACTGACCATCAAGAATCAGGAAGTGCTGTCATTGTAAACCGGAAGTGACATAATCGGACGTAGGCGTAATCAGAAATAAAGGGGTAAAACAGGAAGTGCTGTCATTGTAAACTGGACGTGACATCATCGGAAGTAGGAGATCAGAAAAAAGGAGTAAAATCGCTATTGAGAAGACCCGAGGCCCGACCCGCAGAACCGCCGACCCGCGTCTATACCCACACCCGGAACTTCTACCCTCAACCCGCAGGGTACTGCAGGTTTTTGCAGGTAACCCGCGGGTACCCGACCCGCTGCAGGACTCTACTCTGAGTATCACTCATGTATTGTAAGGGATAATGTCCCCTACTGTAAGGGTAGGACTACACGGACGTTTTCATGCGCAATCGCCAGCGACAAATCTCATGCAACGGAAATAAGGTAAGTGAATGCATTGTCGGATGAAGTCGCAGTGTGCAGCGGAATAGAAATGCCAGTGGTCGCTGAGTCATATGGATTAAATACGGGTTCTGGTTGGACTGTGCCAGTGTAACATATGTAGCCGGGCTGTCACCTTAGTGCTGGGGGTTGTGGTTACCCCGTTAGAAAGTGTTTGCAAAGTAAAGATCAGCACCTTTCTTTAATTAGTTCTTTTATCACGATTACATGATGCTAAAAGGGGAATTCCCCCCAAATGCTGGTTTTTGCCTAATGAAAGAAAACATCATTCTAAGGAACTTTCCAGTGTAGATTCATTATATATTGTCCAATGGTTTCACTGTATTTATAAATCTCTAGCTAATCACTTTACATCCCCTGAATTTATGCTATTGCTTCCATCCAATGTGCTCTGTTCCTACTAAGGGCACCTCTTTACCCAGAAGAACCCTGGAGTTACAAACTGATTGAGGCAGTAATTCCAGGGTACCCAAAGCTGCTTGGGTCCAGGGTGGGCTTGGCCCTTGTGGGCCCACTGACCCAGACCTGCTCCTTGCGCAGCTCCCTGACCTCCCCTACTGGCCTCGGTCATGTTGCAACAAGAAAAAAAACAAGTTACGTGCTGGGGGCAAGGCTGGGGTGGAGGGCCAGGGGACGAGGGAGAGGAGGTTGTGTGGGGGCCCCTGAGGCAGCAACCTCAGTGGGCCCGTACCCCCAGTCCGACACTGCTTGGGTCAACAGTCACACCAGTCACACGCCATCTCCATTCTTTTGACGTAAGAGCCACGATTGCGGTGGACACAACACATCGCTTAACTGCAATGATGCTGAACTGGGGGAAACATTGGAATTATCATTGCAGATTGCACTTTTCATACTGCACTACAGTTGTAAATGAGTTTACTGGGTCACCTCTCTACATAGTTGAAGGTGATGTGATCCCATATTGCAACCAGGCTCCATTCCGACTATTGTAGGGCACAATGGAGAGAGAGACCAAATGAGAAGCGGGTAGGGGTTATTTTATTTATTATACTATATGGGTCAGTGAGGTGGTTCCTTTCATTTTGTCTTAGTTCAGTGCATTTTATGTGACTTCCTAAATGGTAACATAGACACATCCGGTTCCAGGCACAGCAGAAACAACATTAACACCTTGGTTAGGAAATAGCCAAAACTGGGTCACTCTGCAACTATGAAGAAGTACAGGCAAATCTAGAAACATTTATCATGGATCATTCTTTACAATGCGCCTGCATTAAAATCCCTATACAACTGGTAGGTATTTCCTGAGGGCTCGGTCACTCCTAGAGTAAGCAACTAATTGGCCTGTAAATGGAACCCCTTATCTTACGTGGAGTTGGAATGAATCCCATTGCCTAAGTAACACAGAACTAGAGTAGACAAAGAGCTGCTCATCTGGTGCCCTTGGAGAACATGGAGATCTTGTTGGGTACAGCCAGTTTTAACAAGAACCTCTGATGTCCACTATTTAGATATGTATATATTTATATATCTTTAAAATTGATATCTTATCTTTTGTATCTGCTTACACATAACAGAGATTTCTTATCTCCAGTTCTCCATCCAACAGTTCAAAGGTTCAGCTAACAAATGAAACGGGTCGCTGACATGAAATTCCTAACAGGGGTGTAATGTGGTGTCCCCAGGTGATGGAGGGCCCACAGGTACCTTCAAGTTGGGAGGAATGGGAGAATCTTGAGACATTACCAGACTTGCACCTTTATAGCAAGCTACATCACTCTTTTTATTTGTGAGCATTCATAAAATATTCAATACTATTTTATACCTACACACTACCACTTACAGCTTAAAGCAATTATTTTGCTGTGTTTTCATTGCTTTAATGTATTGCAAATATTTGGGAAGTATTGTGTAATATTTCTAAATGCTGCACATTTTTTAAGTGTGAGTTATGATGACAGTACAATCAGCATGTGGAGTATAGGGAGCAGCAGGTGAACAACAGATGGCAGGCTGAAGTTTGTGATGTATATACTGAAAGCGTATAATAATTGTCTGTATTATAGGAACATGGGGCTCAGAGTGTTGGAACAGAGGACACGGTGTATGGGTTGTTTGATGGACAGGTATGAGGCTGACAATGTTGGAGCAGGTATGGTGCTGATACTGTTGGAGTAGAAGGTATGGTGCTTGGGTTGTTTAATTAGAAGAATGATGCTGGTACAGTTGGAGCAGAAGGTATGGTGCTTGGGTTGTTTAATTAGAAGAATGATGCTGGTACAGTTGGAGTAGAAGGTATGGTGCTTGGGTTGTTTAATTGGAAGTTATGGTGCTGGTACAGTTGGAGTAGAAGGTATGGTGCTTGGGTTGTTTAATTGGAAGTTATGGTGCTGGTACAGTTGGAGTAGAAGGTATGGTGCTTGGGTTGTTTAATTAGAAGAATGATGCTGGTACTGTTGGAGTAGAAGGTATGGTGCTTGGGTTGTTTAATTGGAAGTTATGGTGCTGGTACTGTTGGAGCAGAGGGTACAGTCATTGGGTTGTTTAATTAAAAGAATGATGCCGGTACTTTTGGAGCAGTAGGTACGGTGCTTGGGTTGTTTAATTTGAAGTTATAGTTCTGGTTATGTAGAAACCAGGCTCACAAAAAACATTATTAGTAAAGTTAGTATGTGTGTATTTACTACATTCCTTGGAGTTTATGTATAGTAACAGCAAGCAAAGGCCCTGACATTCTTCAGTCTTCTCAGACGTCCAGTTAAAAAGACATTTCAGCAAAACAGGTGGAAGCAGAGTTATTTCACCCACTCGAAAACAGCTCATAAAAAGGCATGAAAGTGCAGAGAGAGAATGTGCGAGACAGTCCACAATGTGGCAGAGATAGGGCAGGGCTGTGCTGAGTGGAAAAAACAATCATTTCTCTTATCAAACGCACTGTAATGTTTCAGGCTGGGAAGGGCCACATTATCTCGCTGGGCAGTTACACTCAGTATTCACGCCAATAACACGGGCAGGAGAAGGATCCATGTCAGAGACAGCACGTTCAGCACCTCAAAACATCTTTTTCTAGAGGGGTGATAAGATAACTATGTATAAATATATAAGGGGATCATATAATAATCTCTCTAATGATTTATTTACCAGTAGGTCTTTCCAGCTGACACAAGGTCACCCATTCCGATTAGAAGAAAAGAGCTTCCGGCTAAATGGAAGATTGCTGATAGTACAAGTTGATCCAGGGACTGGTCCCATTGCCATTTTGGAGTCAGGAAGGAATTTTTCCCCCTCTGAGGCAAATTGGAGAGGCTTCAGATGGGTTTTTTCCCTTCCTCTGGATCAACTGGCAGTTAGGCAGGTTATATATAGACTTAAGGTTTAACTTGATGGACGTGTGTCTTTTTTCAACCTAATTTACTATGTTACTATGTATTAAAGATGAACTACAGACTTAATTGTTACATGGCACAGGCTATGCAATTTAAAGGGGGTTTCCTCTTACAACTGACTTTAAATATAATATCATGTGTTGATTTGGTGATTTATTGATTTACAGTTTCTCTATGTTTTTTAATCGTTTGAGGGGTTTTTAATCACTTGCCTTCAGAATTTAAAATGTAAGATGACATACAACCAGAAACCAGATTTTTTTGGACACAATAGGGGGCCCCCTCTATTATTCTTGTTAAGGCTGTCGTTCACACGCTGCCTGGTTGCTAGGGATAGGGGCCACTAGTAGTGATGGGATAATAAATTTGCCAGGCACAAATTCACGGCAAATTTCCGAGATTTGTCACCCTCGAATAAATTCACGAAAAAAGCCGTGAAAATTTGCCATCGTCAAAAATGTTTGGACACGCGTCGGAAAAATCACTTGTGCCAAAACTGTTGTGCTTCAACAATATTCAGATGCCCATTGACTTTAACGCCGCTGTCAGAATTGACGCCGGCATCAAAATTTACACGTTTCACAAATTTTTCACCGTTTAGCAAATTTCACAGGAAATTTGCAAATTCGCCCATCAATAGCCACTAGTAACTAGATAAGAGTTTCTCAAATTTTATGGTGAAGCGAAACAAGACAGATTCGCCCATTACTAGTAACAAATTGTTTTTTGACGAGCGACAATTTTTTAACCATTGGAGTCTATGGGCGCCGACCCACACCGGACCCTTACCCACCCTCCCTTAGTCTGCGCCCGCATCCAACTTCCGGGTTGCTTTTATAGACCCACGCCGCCACGCTGATGATGTCACAAAGGGGCGGGGCAAGCAGGGGAGTCATGTGAAAAGTCACATGACTCTTCTGCCTACCCCTTGATCTGACCCTGATCTTTTCCCATTCTACTGGGAAATGTAGAATCCGAGGCAAAGTTTCCTGATCTAGACACCCACAGCAGCCAATCAGCAGTGATGGGCGAATTTCTACCGTTACGCTTTGCCTAAAAATTTGCTAATTTCCCGCAAAATTCGCGAAACGGCAAAAAATTCACAGAAAAATTGTGAAAATCGATCGACATTGGCGTTTAAGTCAGTGGGCATCCTAATAGTGTTGGAATTTTCGGTGAAATGCCGAAATTCGCCACAAATTCGTGACAGGCGAATTTATTCGCCCATGATTACCCATAAGATGTTTGCTTTCATCATGTAAACTCCACTAGGCCTATAAATTGAAACTGCTGATTGGCCGCAAGTTATTACTACTTTATTATTATGCAACTCTCAATGTACAGGGCCAGACAAAGATTGGTGAAAGGATTCATGATCATGAATTAATGGCACAAATTTAGCAGAATTCACGTAGTTATTGCAATGATCAGTTACTTTTTGTACATTAGTTACAGCAATGAAAACAGATTTCTGATTGGTGCTAAGGGGCAGATTTATAAAAGGTCGAAGTGACAATTTGAATTTCGAGCTAATTTTTGTGTACTTCGACTAGGGAATAGTCCAAATTCAATTTGAATTTCAAAAAAAATTCAAAATTTGAATTTCAAAATGTATCATGTTCTGTCTCTTTGAAAATTCGACTTCGACCATTCGCCATCTAAAACTTGCCGAATTGCTGTTTTAGCCTATGGGAGTCAATTGGTGGACTTTGAAAAATCGAAGGGTTTTTTTTGGAAAAACTTTGAATCGAATTTGATCGAATGCGCTATTACTTCGATTTGTATGATTCTAATTCGATCTAAAACTGACCTATTCAGCCAAAAAAAAACCTTAAATTTAATTTCGGTTGGTCTTTTTAAATTTCGAAGTTTTTCAAATTCGAAATTCGACCCTTGATAGATCTGCCCGAAAGAGTTACAGCACTGAGGCAAAGTGAAGCTGACGTGTCCAATTAGCAGGGAAGTCACAAGGGAATGAATCCAAATGAATTAATCAAGCATGGTCCCTTTAAAGTCATAACCCAATATATATATACATATATACGACAGCTGAAACCCAAGCAGAAATATTTATTTTATTTGCCCAAATAAAACACCCAGAGGTGAATGTCTGAATTTTTTTTCTACAGGAATGTGGGTATTTGCTCTGGATACAAACTGCACATTAAACACCTACTGAAAGGAGAGTCGGACTCATTCACATCTTATCCCATTGACAAGAACCTTCTGTATCATAAAGTGCTGCTTCCTTCCTTCACCCCCAACCAAATCTTCCTCCAACCCTCGCAGGAGAACCTGGAAATTGTAATTTTATGGCTGTATATCATATTACAAACCATGAAACTATGAAAGGGAAACGGTAAGAGCTACAGCAGGGTGACATAGAATGCAGTGCAGTCTTTCCATGGCCTAATTGGGCAACTGTTTTAGCCTTTAGGCATTCCTGGGCAACAAGAAAAAAGGGCCTGGAAAAGTTGCAGTAATTTTGATTCTGATGCTAATTGCACTGGTTTCTGTGCTGCCATGTAGTAATTATGTGTATTAATTACTAATCAGCCTTATATTGTGACATTTCTATTCTATGTGTACTGTATATTGTGAGTGGCTCCCTAAGCTCAGTAAGTGACAGCAGCACAGAGCATGTGCAGCGAATCAGCAGAAAAGAAGATGGGGAGCTACTGGGGCATCTTTGGAGACACAGATCTTTACTGCTAAAGGGCTGTGGTTGCCTTGGGCTGGTACAGAAGCACAAAACATCATGTACAACATTTCTATCTATTTCCTTAAAGGGGAAGTAAAGTCTAAAATAGAATAAGGCTAGAAATGCTGTATTTTGTATACTAAATATAAACATGAACTTACTGCACCACAAGCCTAATCAAACAAATTATTTATGCTTTCAAAGTACATTATTCCTTATAATACATGAGTGAAACTCAGAGTTCCCTGTATAACTCAGCCTGCAGCCTTGTGCCTTTATATCCTCAGAGAACCACTCAGTGACTTCTAATATCCTTATCATTTACAGTAGGGGGTACATTATCCCTTATAATACATGAGTGATACTCAGAGGTCCCTGTATAACTCAGCCTGCAGCCTTGTGTCTTTATATGGTGACAGAACAACCCCTCAGTGACTTCTAATATCCTTATCATTTACAGTAGGGGGTACATTATCCCTTATAATACATGATTGATACTCAGAGTTCCCTGTATAACTCAGCCTGCAGCCTTGTGTCTTTATATGGTCACAGAACAACCCCTCAGTGACTTCTAATATCCTTATCATTTACAGTAGGGGGTACATTATCCCTTATAATACATGAGTGATACTCAGAGTTCCCTGTATAACTCAGCCTGCAGCCTTGTGTCTTTATATGGTCACAGAACAACCCCTCAGTGACTTCTAATATCCTTATCATTTACAGTAGGGGGTACATTATCCCTTATAATACATGAGTGATACTCAGAGTTCCCTGTATAACTCAGCCTGCAGCCTTGTGCCTTTATATGGTCACAGAACAACCCCTCAGTGACTTCTAATATCCTTATCATTTACAGTAGGGGGTACATTATCCCTTATAATACATGAGTGATACTCAGAGTTCCCTGTATAATTCAGCCTGTAGCCTTGGGCCTTTATATGGTCACAGAACAACCCCTCAGTGACTTCTAATATCCTTATCATTTACAGTAGGGGGTACATTATCCCTTATAATACATGAGTGATACTCAGAGTTCCCTGTATAACTCAGCCTGCAGCCTTGTGTCTTTATATGGTCACAGAACAACCCCTCAGTGACTTATAATATCCTTATCATTTACAGTAGGGGGTACATTATAAGATTATCAAATCACATTATTAGAAGTTGAGCACAGTATCCAGCCCTGTGGATGAGTTAGATGAGGCCCAGCAGCAGTATATGGATAAAGTATGACATGTATTTCTAATTAAAAGGGCAGACTGCTGATTGCCCCCCTGAATCACTGCCACCTGTTTGTGAGGACAAGCTGCATCCGTTGGCCACGTGCCCCCCATCTGTCTGATAAACGCTCTGCGTATTTAGTGCAAGGCATAATTATCCAACTCCTTTTATTTTGTAATTAAATCTTCTGATGGGCATTCCATTAAATTCCGCATCCCAAGTAGTAAACATGAGAAAGACAATAATGAGCGGGAAAGTGGGGTCACAGTTCATTATCATATCAAAGGGGAACGTTGCTCCGACCGAGGGACTGGGAGCTTCGGAGACGAGATGAAATTGGAAGACAATGAGAGCATCTCCGGGGCTGCTGCCCTTATTAATTGGACAGTTTGCAAACTGGCGGATTTCCCAGGACAAACAGCAAAGTGCAAACAATGTACGGGACGTATTACCTACAATCCTTCAGCAGCACCAAAATAATTAGAGGCAGATCATTGCAGGCCCCTATGTTATTTCTTTACCCCAAACACATGGACTTTTAGTAAAAGTTTAAGTAACTTTTTGGAGTTTTTTTTTAAGGTTTATGGTACAGGTATAGGACCTATTGTCCAGAATCCTGGGGTTTTCCAGATAACAGATATTTCTGTAATTTGGATCTTCCTACCTTAAGTCTACTAGAAAATCATATAAACGTTAAATAAACCCAATAGGCTGGTTTTGCTTCCAATAAGGAGTAATTATATCTTAGTTGGGATCAAGTACAAGCGACTGTTTTATTATAACACAGAAAAAGGAAATAATTTTTAATATTCCAAATTTTTATGGCGCCGCCGAATTTTCGCTGCAGTTTCAAGAATGTATTCACCGATGGAGAAATGCGGAAATTCGCCGCCAATTCTCACCTGGCAAATGTATTACTAGTAGTGTGAGAAGAAAGAGAAAACAAGATGAAACACATTCGCTGCAGAGACAAAGAAAACCAATAAAACATTTTGTACTAGTCCATGTCATCAAATCTATACCCGACTCTCCAAGGTAAACAAGGAGATGCCTTTATTCCAAATTAAAGGTGATGCTTAATACAAACTCGCTAGGCAAATAATTGCAACGCAATCCTCATTTATCCTGCGTTTTGTACTCTGTAAATAAGCCTTGTGTGCTGATGTAACCTGCCATTTTCCTATTCACAGAGCCATGGCCAAGGTTCCAAATGTGAGCGAAGACAAAGGCAGTTCTTCAGGATTTGTTTATTGGCTCACACTGAAGCCTCTTTATTCAGAATGGTACAAAGATCAAAGTGTAATAGAGTATACATTAAAATATTATCATTTAGGTCCCCATGGCCGTGCCTCTATTTTATGTGTAGGTCCAATGTCATAGCATTTGATACAGTGCCACACAAAAGGTTACTGGTTAAATGAAGGAATGTTGGCTTGGAACATAGTATTTGTACCTGGATAGAGAACTGGCTAAAAGATAGACTACAAAGAGTGGTGGTAAATGGAACATTTTCTAATTGGACCAGTGTTGTTAGTGGAGTACCGCAAGGCTCTGTACTAGGTCCCTTGCTTTTCAACTTGTTTATTAATGACCTGGAGGTGGCCATTGAAAGTACTGTTTCTATTTGTGCAGATGATACTAAATTGTGCAGAACTATAGTTTCCATGCAGGATGCTGCCACTTTGCAGAGGGATTTGTCTAAACTGGAAAACTGGGCAGCAAACTGGAAAATTTTATATTTTTATTTGTCCTTGAGGACAAAGCTCTGTACAGCAAAACAATAAATTAGTAGTAACAAATAAGCGGTCATTGGAATAAAAAGTAACAATAAGTGCAGTATTAGAAATACAATTCAAATAAATATAAAATATAATTACAATACAGATTAAGTGCTCAGTGTCAAGGAGACAAAAGGCTGGAGGACCCTACCCCGTAGGGCTTACAGTCTAAATGAGGAAAATGAGGTTCAATGTTGATAAATGCAAGGTTATGCACTTCTAGAAAGCTCTGAATTACAGAAAGGTCATCTCCAATAGACTCCATTTTATCCTAATAATCCAAATTAATTAGCGTTTCAAGTCAAGTCGTTATTTATTGCCATTAGAATTCCTCTTGAGAAAGGCTTTTAGCCGAAACTTCGGGGTAATTCTAATTCTTTGGTCAGTATATCCGCTTACTTTAGCCTGTGATTTCACCAAGGTGGTGACTACTTGTATTATAATATTTATCTTATTGAACTGATTTCCATGATACAACCTGTCTAATTGACTTTCATATGTTTTGTAATGTTGTAACATTGCTGCACTATTGTATCAATGTCATTTTTTTAAAAATAACATCTTCTATGTTAATTTTTCTGAGTGCAAGCCCGTATTTGAATATTTTTTTGCTTTTTTAGGCCTTATATGGAGGCCTTTTTGGGGTTATTGCGCCTATTTAGCTGTAGCGATAAAATCCTCTTATTTGAGAGAAAATTGCAGTGCCCTCCACTGATTTCAATTTGTATATTTATTGGCATTTGTACCAGGAGTACATAGGAATTTCTTTTCTTTCAATTCAGTGAGACACATATTGATTTTTATAATATATGTGGGATACAGAGTATAAGATTAATAAATAGTAAACGTAAAGTGCAGTGTAGACCATTTAGTTCGTTGGGACTAGATGATTGGTTGGGATAGATGATTCCTGAAGGTTTCTTCTTTCTTATCCGTAGGACTCATTTGCAGTTAGTCTGGCAGTTAGTCTGACGGCTCTTGGAAAGAAGTTATTAAATAGTCTTTTGCTTCTGGTTTTTATGCTTTCAGACCTCCTGCGTCTCTGTGAGTAGTTGGGCTTATGCCAAATTAATATTTCATGTCCCAGGTGACTCTGGTCGCAGGTAATGGCTTTAATTTTACCGAAATATCCCAGCTTCCAAGCATTCTGGATAACAGGTCCCATAGCAGTATAAGTGCAAGTTATACACTAAATGGCAGTGTGTTGGGAGTTTCCTAAACTGAGAAGGATCTAGGCGAATTTGACCCGTTTCGCCAAAAATTTGCCGCCAGCGCAATGTTGCTGATGCCCATTAAAGTCTATGGGCGTCAAGATTTTTTTTGTCGCACAACACCATACAAGTCTATGGGCGTCATTTCCGAGGCGAAACAAGGTGAAAAAAATTTGCCCATCCCTACTTGGGACCCATGGTTTTCAGGTTAACAGATCTTTCTGTAATATGGATCTTCATACCTTACATCATACTAGAAATGAAAGTAAACACTAATTTAGATAAAATTAGAGATCACCTTTCTGTAATTCAGAGCTTTCTGGTTAACGGGTTTTGTGTGTTGAATATTTCTATCTATTGCGCTTATTGTGCTGGAAAAGCCATTACAAACCTTTCATTATACAATGTGCTGGAGATGGCATCCCATTACCCACTGCTCTCAATGTATCATGTGTTTGACTATTACTATCTATTGCACTCACTGTGCTAGAAAGACTATTAGTAAATGGTTTCATTATACAATGTGCTGGAGATGGCACCTCATTACCCACTGCTCTCACTGTATCATGTGTTTGACTGTTACTATCTATTGCACTCACTGTGCTAGAAAGACTATTACTAAATGGTTTCATTATACAATGTGCTGGAGATGGCACCTCATTACCCACTGCTCTCACTGTACCACGTGCATTGGATATTTCTATCTATTGCTTTTACTGTGCTGGAAAACCCATTACCAAATGATCTCATGATATAATGTGCTGGGGATGCCTATTATATAATGTGCTAGAGTGAGAGCCGAGGTGACACTCCTGTGACTGTATCATGTACTTTGTGAATGGCCATCACCTGCTACATTTGCCACAATTCAACCTTCCTCAACTTGGCTCCCTCCTAAATGTAAACTATTTCCTGACGTTGTTCTTGCATATCTTTCTCTTGCACACGTTTATTTCCCCCCTTTACAGCAGAAGCGAGAGCTGCTCATGTCCTAGTTTCACAGCAAACGGGAGAATAATTAAGGTTCTGCTAAATCCCACTTAGCTTCTATTTTAATTGCCCGTTAGCCCATTCAGGGACCTGATTTTGGCCTCGCGTCAATGACACACACATCCAATAAACTAAGAGCATTATCGTAACATAATTACAAACATGAAAATCCTAGAACGGAGGGTGCGTGGTCTCTTACTTACAGACGAGCCATATGCCGGATTAATACCCAGCGGCAGCCGGATTAGGCAATGTCAATGGGCTTCGGCCTTTTGCCATAAGGTGCTCCATTGTTGCCTGTTTTTTTTCCCTTAATCTGCGTAAGGAAATAATCATTGCACGGATGCACGATCACAGGGAAGGAGATTTAAAACAGTAAATTATGTGACTGTGAATCCAGTTGGAGCGGCTTCTTCTTCCAGAATTTCCGTCTGCTCTTTTTAATCTAAATAACAGACTTTAAAGGGGAAGTAAAGTCTAAAATAGCATAGGGCTTGAAATGCTGTATTTTGTATACTTAACATAAACATGAACTTACTGCACCACAAGCCTAATCAAACAAATGATTTATGCTTTCAAAGTTGGCTACAGGGGGTCACCATCTTGTAACTTTGTTATACATCTTTGCAAGACTAAGACTGTGCACATGCTCAGTATGGTCTGGGCTGCTTAGGGATTGTCGTAAATTATCAAAACAGCACAAGTCATATAATATCTGCCAGAAGCCGATACAACAAGACTGATTAATAATCAGAATATACAGACTGCACTGGGTCCTGTGTTGTCATGTAATCTAATGTGGATTTTATAGTTTTTGTATTGTTTAATACAAACTTTCTCCAACTCTGCAGAACCAGTGGCTGCAGCAAAATAATCCTCCAAATAGAATCCCAGTTTATCTGTTTAAATCTGGCTCCATGATCTTTGTCCCTGCAGCTGGAGTTGGAAACAGTAAAGGGGATGTAAAGGCAAAAATAAAATCCACTACAAATCTCTACACAGTCGCCGACTGCTCTACAGGGAAACAAACAAAGCTGCTTGAGTTCTGCATGGCTGGGAAGTAAGGCGGGGGCTCCCCCTGCTGTTCATAAGTATGATTGTTTCCCTGCAGAGCAGTTAGGGACCGTCTGACAATTCCTATCCACAGCAGTAAATGAAGGGAGAATTTCACTGCATACAGTCAGGTTTCTAATAAAAACAGTACACATTTTTTAATTAAAGTTTATTGGAGATAGGTTTCTTCTTCATTAAAGAAAGTAAAAATTGGATTTTATTTTTTTGCCTTTATATGCCCTTTAAGGCCACTAGGACTCTACAAGCAAACTAGTAAAAGTTTCCATTCCACTCACAAGCTGGTCTGCTTTGCTTAGACATCTACATTACATATGAAGCCCCTACTTGAGCCCATGAGGAGCTTACAGGGTTAAGTCAATGTCCTTCTGAATACAGACTACTATAAGTCATACAGACTTTGGCTTTGGAACTTTTCTGGTGCCCCCAGCCCTGTGCATCCCACCATGTAGAAAAGCAGGTCTGTACTGTGAAATACTGTAGCCGTCAGAAAGGCAGCCAGCTGTATGAATTAAACATGTATAGAATAAACACACTCTTATTATACATCGGGAGTGTGTTGTTAAATGAGATACACACATTAGACACACACGTGACGGATGCCCTTTATAGGGAAGTGAGAAAATCCATAAATGGAATAAATCCAATGGCCGCTTTCCTTGTTGAATTGTTTTAACTGGAGGAGGAGACTCAGCAGGACTGGGAATATACAGACAGGCTGCACGAGGTTGGAATATGGACTGAATAGGAAAGCTGTAGATACAGAACCATGCAATGGCCCAACACCAGGGGTGTCCAAAAGGAAGATGGGGATCTACCAGTAGACCTTTAGCTGGTGATCAGTAGATCTCAAGACACTGTTAACAAACAGCTTGTCTATGTCACCCTCCTGTTTAATGAAGTGCCCTACACTGTGCTACAAGTAGCCCGGACTTCAGTAATGTACATTAATGTCCATCTGGCAACTCTACTCCCAGCATCAGATTGGGCAAGTAGTCAACACAACACTTGCTCCCTGCTTGTACTTCCAACCTGCTTGCTCCCCTTGCCACTCAGTCCTCAAAAAACAAAACCCCGCTACTTGCTCATCTGCTGCTCTCCTTTTCTTTCTCCCTCCAACTGTGCCCCTTCCTATATCACACAAGGCATCTGCCTCTCATGACTACCCCTAGTCCCCAACTTGTCCAGCATTCCCCAAAAGCCTTTAATTCAACCAAACAAGGGAAGAAAAAACCCTCCTAGACATGAGGAGCACCCCATATAAACTACTTGTTACGGGCCACCACTTACTCACCTATCATTACATTTGTCTGACAACTTGCAAAGTCTGCTATAGGTCTAGCAACCCATAGCAGCCAATCAGGAGTATAATAAAAGCATAGTAACCCCCAGCAACCAACCAGATGGTTGAATCTGACCTGGACAAATGTTGCCTTTTTTTATTAGATTACCTTCATTAAAGGCAAAACATGTTAAACTAGGGATGCACCCAATCCAGGACTCGGTTTGGGATTCCGCCTTTTTCAACAGGATTCAAATTCGGCCGAATCCTTGTGTCTGGCTGAACTGAATGCAAATCCTAATTTGCATATGCAATAAGGGGTGGGAATGGAAATCATGTAACTTTTCATCACAAAACAAGGAAGTAAAAATAGTTTTTCCCACTTTTTGGATTCAGTTCTGTATTCAGCCGAATCTTTCACAAAGAATTCGCCCCAATCCCAAATAGTGGATTTGGTGCATCCCTATGTTAAACATAAGGATCTAATAACCTGATGTCTTTGTTTGTCATGTAAGAGTTAAGATGGCCATACACAAGAGATTCGCTCATCTGGGACATCGCCATACGAGTGGATCTTTCCCCGATATTCCCACCAACCACAGGGCTGTATCAGGGTAATGCGAACAATATAAAAATAAAATCTTCCGGATCGATATCGTAGCCAGATATCGATCGGGAAGACTCGTCGGAAGCCCCCATACACGGGCAGATAAGCTGCCGAATTGGTCTAAACGACAGATATTGGCCCGTGTATGGCCACCTTTACACACACAGGCAAAACAAAGACATTAAAGGGATACTGTCATGGGAAAAAAAACATTCAAAATGAATCAGTTAATAGTGTTGCTCCAGCAGAATTCTGCACTGAAATCCATTTCTCAAAAGAGCAAACGTATTTTTTTATATTCAATTTTGAAATCTGACATGGGGCTAGACATTTTGTCAATTTCCCAGCTGCCCCTGGTCATGTGACTTGTGCCTGCACTTTAGGAGAGAAATGCTTTCTGGCAGGCTGCTGTTTTTCCTTCTCAATGTAACTGAATGTGTCTCAGTGAGACATGGGTTTTTACTATTGAGTGTTGTTCTTAGATCTACCAGGCAGCTGTTATCTTGTGTTAGGGAGCTGCTATCTGGTTACCTTCCCATTGTTCTTTTGTTTGGCTGCTGGGGGGGGGGAAGGGAGGGGGTGATATCACTCCAACTTGCAGTACAGCAGTAAAGAGTGATCGAAGTTTATCAGAGCACAAGTCACATGACTTGGGGCAGCTGGGAAATTGACAAAATGTCTAGCCCCATGTCAGATTTCAAAATTGAATATAAAAAAATCTGTTTGCTCTTTTGAGAAATGGATTTCAGTGCAGAATTCTGCTGGAGCAGCACTATTAACTGATGTATTTTGAAAAAAACATGTTTTCCCATGAGAGTATCCCTTTAACCCTTGCAAGAAAGTGACAACCTGCAGATGAGGCAGTTTAAGGTTACACCACATAAAAGCAATGCACTTTTCCCACATGCTACATAAGAGCGTCACTACTCAGTACGTTTATAGCAGGTAAATACAGATCTAAAGCAGCAGAGTTTAATTACATTTTATTTCAGCTCCATTTATTTTTGTTTAATGACACAATGTCCTCTGGCTTTTGAGCAGGAGGCAATATCTGCCTTGTGGTTGCAAAATGCCAGAATGATATTTAAATGAACATTAATGAGCCATGCAAAGGACTGACACAGACAAGGCCCGGGGGGTATCTCTGGCTGATACTGTAGGTGTTACCTGCCTTCATGAGGATGAGGGTGCGGCTCACCCAGCCTTTATTAAAGCTCTGTTTAATATTTCAACTTCAAAACAATTTGGAGTGCAGTTTTGAAAACATAAGGATCCCTTTCATTCAAGTGAGATAATGGTGTTGGTTTTTTGGCTGGCTTGCAGGTCTGGAATCCTCTGTTCAGTTCCCTGGTGCCTCTGGGTTTCTCCTGCAGTCCTCAGTTGAACATAGAGCACATGACCAGGTTTGGCCTGACCTTCTGGGCCTGTAAGCCGCACGTGAAGTTGGTTCTACCATCTACGGTTAAAAGACATTTGCTCTGTCAGGTTCTGCCGATGGCCTTCGTCAGTAGGCAGGTGGGGCGCTGACATTTGTAGAAACAAAGAAGAGCTGCAGTTCCTTCTTATTTCTTCTTGTTGAGGCCATCAACCAAATAGGATTCAGTGCTTAACTATATCTGTGCGGAATGCCAAAATCTGACTGGTAAAGTAAAATCATCTATGCCCCCTTTAAATGTGGAACTTAGAATATCTGAGGTGCATCAGGGAATATATAATGACTAAATAAAGAATATTTTAGTTCCTTAGGGCCACCAACTAGGATCATATTGTGTTGATGTGGTCTTGACTGCATTTTTAAACTTGCCCAATGGAAATCTCCCCAACTGTCAGGCAGGTCCTCAGGAGCCCCCCACCCCATACATGGACCAATAAGCGGTCTACTTGGTTTGGAGTCAGCAGTTTATACAGCCATGTGCACAACCTGCTTTCAGCAGTGATTTCTAATTGGGGGATTGGCCCCGAGGGGGCTTTAAGCAATGGCCATGGAGATAAGGAGGTATGATCATTTCCTAGATACAGGTACACCTGGAAGCCCAGTTCTATTTAGATTAGATCGGAGTTGAAAATGATTTGCTGCCTTAGATATTCTTGGAACCATGGCCAAATGTCTGATACATCAATGTTCTCCTGTATCTCTAACCTTAGCTTTGCTGAGCCTCAACTAACGGTTGACCCCACCAAGAGGGCTTGAACTGTTTAAGATTGAGAACTACTTGACTAAAATTATGATCCATGGTCCTTTATTTTAAAATTAATGAAAGCAAACATTACAAGAGCTCAGCTTCACAAGTAAAAGTTTGTAGAATATGAAAGAAACGGAATCCACCACCCAACACTTTCTATTCTTCTCTTTATCCTTGATGGGACTTTGGCCCTTCTGCATTGCTTAGTGACCTGATTAAATTTAATTTGACACGGCCGTTATACACCACGAGTATTAATTGCATTGTACCCCGCCGTTCTACATGAAGCAGCTGAGCACATTAGAGGAACCTGCTCGGACATGAACATTCAGTGAAAGCGAGAGGCAGGAATAACGCGTCCCCTGTTCTGTATAGTATTTAACATAATGCTAAACCTCCTACTTTCGGAACCAGCTGGCTTTCGCTCATGAGAGATTTGCATATATTTTATTAATACAAAAGAGCAGAAAGAGTCCTTCCCTTGTAGGTCTGAAACAGCTGGCCGGGGGAATAATGGAGCCCTTTCCATCAATGGTTTAATCAAACAGCAAAGGGTGCCCTCGCGAGCACGTTCATTTACATGTGTATGTCCCCAATGTACGAAGCAGAATGACAAGAGCACTGCAAAGAATCAATCACACAGCATGGCTTTCTTCCAGAATAACAGGTAACAATATAAATATATATCATTTATAAACGTTGTGCCCAAATCAATTGCAACAAAATCTTCCAATGGAAATGTCTGGTTCTTACATGTTACTACACTTGTGAGTGTTAGCCCTCAAGGCAAACCCTACTAAAGTAGTTGGTATATCCTCAGAAGGGACCATTTTCCACGGTGCCATTAATCTGAATTAGTGGCTGGGGCTGAAATACCCTATGCAGGGGCTCTATAATTCAGATGGGGCCTCCATTATAGTTCCATTGCTTGCTGATATTTATCACAGGTATTCTTTATCATATGGCTATCGCCGTTTAATGCTTATTTATCTTATTAGACACTATGAGGGTGGTGGCAGACGGAGAGATTACTCACCCAGCGACAAATCTTCTCTACTGTGGGACTAATCACCCCAAATGCCTTCCAACAGGCAAGAATACAAATTACCGGCGGGATGGCATACAAATCTCTTCAGATTTCTGAAGTCGCCCGAAATTTCCTCGTGAGGCTACTTCGTAATTCCGAAGCGATTCGTAAACCACGCCACCAGAGATTGATATTCTTTCTGGTGGGAATGCATTTGGGGAGATTATTCGCCCACAGTAGAGAAGATTTGTCGCTGGGCAACTAATCTCCAAAAAGTAGCTGCCACTAGTAGCTCCAGAGCTGAAAGTATCACTATTGTCTATTTTGAAGCGGTGACAAGTAGCTGCTACTAGTAGCTCTGTGTGTCTTTGTCCTAAAGCTGGATAGGTGTTTCCCACCAGAAAGGGTCTGGCCACACGGGCAGATTCGGGGAGATTAGTCACTAGGCGACAAACCTCCTCTTCTTCATGGCGACTAATCTCCCTGATCTGCCTTCCCCTGGCTAAAATGAAAATCAACCGGGGGCAGGAACTGGGAGCACTTCGTTTTCCGAAGTCGTCCGTAATAGCCTCACAAGGAAACTTTGGGTGATCTCAGAAAACAAAGCGCTCCGAGTGCCTGCCCCCAGGGGATTTTCATTTTAACCGGTGGAATGCAGATCGGGAAGATTAGTCGCCGTGAAGAAGAGGAGATTTGCCGCCTGGCAAGTAATCGCCCCGAATCTGCCTGCATGGCCAGACCCTTTCTGGGGCGGAAACACCTATCCAGCTTTAGGACAAAGACACACAGAGCTACTAGTAGCAGCCACTTGTCACCGCTTCAAAGTGATACTTTCAGCTCTGGAGCTACTAGTGGCAGCTACTTTTTGTGGTTAAAAAATGCCCTGCCATAGACAATACTGAGAATTGCATCTGCTAACACACACATACCTGTAGTGTCATAGCAAAGCGAATTATCACTATTGTCTATTTTGTAGACGTAACAAGTAGCTGCTGTTACTAGTAGCTCTGTGTGTTCTCACAATGATAGGGCCATCATAATTTCCCTTCTGTCCTAAAAAAAAAAAAACTTTCCATTCCTGTCAAGGAACAGGATATAGTTTTCTACAGGTGATGGATATGGTGATACTTGGGTTTAAACCAAAGGGTTTCAAATTATTTATTCAAGCCACATGTTAATTCTTAAAGCAACAAGCAGTTTGACATTGTTCAAGTCAATATGAAATCACACATTGTCCTTCTTACAATGCAGGGGATGATTCTGTATTAGCAGTGGGGTTTTAATAGTAAAGGAACTGTGACTGTGGGATAGTGGGGAGAGATGGTGCCTATAGTAACAGTGGATAATAGTCTCTGGGAAGGGAGTGTGACTGTGGGATAGCAGGTATAGTAGGGAGAGATGGTGTCTATAGTAACAGTGGATAATAGTCTCTGGGAAGGGAGTGTGACTGTGGGATAGCAGGTATAGTAGGGAGAGGTGGTGTCTATAGTAACAGTGGATAATAGTCTCTGGGAAGGGAGTGTGACTGTGGGATAGCAGGTATAGTAGGGAGAGGTGGTGCCTATAGTAACAGTGGGATAACAGTCTCTGGGAAGGGAGTGTGACTGTGGGATAGCAGGTATAGTAGGGAGAGATGGTGCCTATAGTAACAGTGGGATATTAGTCTCTGGGAAGGGAGTGTGACTGTGGGATAGCAGGTATAGTAGGGAGAGATGGTGCCTATAGTAACAGTGGGATAATAGTCTCTGGGAAGGGAGTGTGACTGTGGGATAGCAGGTATAGTAGGGAGAGATGGTACCTATAGTAACAGTGGATAATAGTCTCTGGGAAGGGAGTGTGACTGTGGGATAGCAGGTATAGTAGGGAGAGATGGTGCCTATAGTAACAGTGGATAATAGTCTCTGGGAAGGGAGTGTGACTGTGGGATAGCAGGTATAGTAGGGAGAGATGGTGCCTATAGTAACAGTGGATAATAGTCTCTGGGAAGGGAGTGTGGCTGTGGGATAGCAGGTATAGTAGGGAGAGATGGTGCCTATAGTAACAGTGGATAATAGTCTCTGGGAAGGGAGTGTGACTGTGGGATAGCAGGTATAGTAGGGAGAGATGGTGTCTATAATAACAGTGGATAACAGTCTCTGGGAAGGGAGTGTGACTGTGGGATAGCAGGTATAGTACTAGGGAGAGACGGTGCCTGTGGAATAGCTATAGTGTGAATGGTCTTTAATGAAGAGCTAGAAATTAATGGGAATAATGTAAAAAGGGTGGTTGAATGTCAGTGCAATAATAATACCAAACTCTTAGTTTCGCCACATGTTCCCACACTGTGAATACCCCGGTGATATAAAATAAAGGAAACAAACTGTTTATGCAAAGCAATTTGATTTATTTCAAAGAGAAATAATCCTACGTATTGCTGAAGGAATCACCTCCTGTGGAATCGATTGTTACAAGACAACGTCCCTGTGTAAAGTTCAAGTGCTCTTATACATTCTGAACAACAGGAGAAAGAAAAATAAAGGTAATAATGAACTACAACGTCGGCGCTTAATCCCACTTGTAAATGCACACAATGTAAATGACAATTGCTTTGTTCAGGATAGAAAAATATTCAAGTAGTAAAATCATGGACTTTCTCCTTAGCTTTTTATGGTCACTAGAGCATTTTTGATCAAAATCGAAATCTATGAAAAATAAACACATTTGTACATGGTCTCAAGTTTTATAACCACTCACTGTTACAAAAACACATATGAGAGTAGTTATTTTGGACCAGAAATAACATCTGTTTATTGAGATAGGCTTTTTTTTCCCTTAAACTCTTGAACAATAACAAAAAAATGCATTCTTGCGCCAGAAATCGCGGCAGACAGGAGTTTTACAGAATGCCCGGCTGAAAAATGACTTTCAAAATAGAGATGCTTAATTCTTCCAGAACTATAAAAAGCTGGAGAAGTGAAAAAAATCTGTTAGAAATTTATTGTAAATCCACCTGACAACGTATCGGGACTTTTTTATATATATATACTGTTTTATTTCATGAATCCAACTATGAAAGATGTTTACAAAACTAAACTTCTTCAGCATTTGACGTAGCCCCCTCAAAAGTGAGGCCGTAATAGTCCTCCAAGAACGTGAGAGCAGAAAAGCTTAATTTTCATCCAACAGCAAACGGAGTACATACCTCTTCAACATAAAGGGAAAACATACTCCAGGTATAAGTAGACTTTATCTCCCATTTACATTCCCTTAGATCATAAAGAGAAGGTGCAGCTTATGGTGTTGGCAGGACGTTCCTGCTCTTGGTACGGCCATTTATACAAAGGAAAGAGCAACTGGCAGACGCTCTCCATAGAGAGAAGGAAACACTTGAGTAAAGGACACAAAGCCTAGGTACTTCTAGGTGAGGCTCCTGAGTAGCTAAACATCCCCATCATGCTTAGCGGTATGCATAAGACCATTGGGTAGACCCAGCTGCCCAATATTTTGGTTACTATGGCTAAAGGAAGTTTGCAGTAAGGAGAGCGGTTGGGGCATTTTGCAGGATCTAGAGGAATCAAGACCAGTTCATGAGGAACTTCATATGGAAGTCTGAGAGTAAGGCACCACCATCTAAGGGCAACTGCGGAAGAAACATGCTCTTCCATAACATTTAAAACATAGTGCAAATATCAAGGGTGGGAGTGCTAAAGCCCTAAATGAACTACTCTAAAAAGCTCCCTAATGCAGCATGTAGTTATCTTAGATGTTCTACATGAAATACTGCAGACAACGGTTTTCCAGCCACACCCCATTGCTGGCTATAGTCCGTGCCGGAAATCAAACAGGTCAGCGATCACTGCGTTGAGTCGCTTGGTGGTGCAGCCAATCACAGTGAACCTTCCACCAACAATGTTTGTGGAAACTTATCATCCTGAAGAGCTGCTGAACCCTGGCACTGGAAGTAGTCATCTACTAACTTGAGCTAGTTATATCAGGGCTACATGAGGTATATAGTCAACATGAAGCCCTGGCCATGGCAACTGGTCTAATCCAGTAATCAGATGTTGAATTTGAGTACTGTAACTGCAATACATCGGAAGATGTAAAAGTTTAGTCCCTGTTAGTGCATAAACCTTATACTTAATGGGTCAAAATGTGGTCAGGACCTTCCTTAGCTTACCCCAAAATTCACCTTAGTCATGTACTTCCATGAATATTGAGGTTTGCAAATAGACATACACCTCAAATCATATTACTGGCCTACATCAACTGCTTTGAAACCCCAGGAGGGTCAACCACACAGTTTGGGAAACTATGGCATTACCTCCAAATGTATGTATTTCATTTTGTAGTTACCGGTTATGTCCATCTTTAAGGTCTTTAAGGTCAACTCATTCAACTCAAGTCTACAGATCAGGCACACGAAGAGGCAATAAAAATAGCAGCTCCCACATGAGTAGAAATGCATACACACTATAAGCTACGCCCGCTGTTGGTTAAAGGGAAAATAAATGGGAGATAAGCCATATTGGTAAGAAGGTCTATTTCTTCAGACTTTGTAAGGGAGGTCCCACGTATTTAGGCACTAAGCAAACGCTGCCAGGTGGAAAATAAGCTTTAATGCTCAGTCGTATCCAAACTATATTTTGTCCATTTCATGAATAACAAAGTAAATTGTCAACTGCTCCGATAGAGCCTCCAAACAATTCTATGAGATACCGAAGGCAGACGCAGAAACTCCGTGACACTGCATAGATGCCACCACTAGCTCTTGCCAAGACGCAGGCACCCAACGGAAGCTTTGGGACTCAATTGTTTTCTATCTGTTCCAGATCCAGGTCTCCACAGTCTGTAGGAAAGCTACTCCCTTCTGAGCTCTCGCAGTCACTGGTGTCCTCTTCGCTTTCACTCAATGGCGGCTCCCTTGTGTGTTTGGAGCGTAAGGGCCCCAGACTCCCAGCACCCATAAATGACTCCTTTGCAGGACTGGAACCAGGAGTGATGCAGCTCATGAGGTCATCAGAATCACATGGGGAGGAGACAATAGTCTTCATGTGAGGATCTTCATCCTCTTCATAATCAAGAGAGCAAAGGCTTTTAGAATTTTTTAAAGCCTGTAAAATAAAGCAAAACAACAGTCAATGAGATAATACTGTTATGATGATATCATGATTAATAATATGATGTTGGAATAAGATTCATTTATCAGGATTCATTTATCAAAACAGCAATGTTGACTAAGCCTCCGCCCATTTAATTTAAATTAATTTATATAGGGCTACTCCTGTATTTATATATAGGTATGGGACCTGTTATTAATGGATCTTTCTGTAATTTGGATCCGGATACCTTAAGTCTACTAGAAAATCATGTAAATATTAAATAACCCAATAGGCTGGTTCTGCTTCCAATAAGGATTAATTATATCTTAGTTGGGATCAAGTACAAGCTACTGTTTTATTATTACAGAGAAAAAGGATAAAATGGAGTCTATGGGAGATGGCCATTCTGGATAACTGGTTTCCGGATAAAGGATCCAATACCTGTATTTGATTAAAATGGAGTGTATGGGAGATGGCCTTCCCGTAATTCAGAGGTTTCTGGATAATGGATCCCATACCTGCTCCGGAAACCAGTTATCCTGAGCTGAGCTCAGAATTACGGAAAGGCCAACACACGCGTGCACACATGCGTTAAATAAAGCTCCAATTATGGAAATTACATGATTTTCTAGTAAACTTAAGGTATGAAGATCCAAACTACAGAAAGATCCTTTATCTCGAAAGCCCCAGGTCCCGAGCATTCTGGATAACAGGTCCCATACCTCGCACTCCAAAGTTAGTGAACCATCGTTATTTATTTTTCAAACTTGTGCACAACTTTGGAGTGAGGGTCCTTCTGAACTGTACAAAATGCTTTGACCCAGCACCTTCATCAACATAAGACTGGCTCAGAGTACAAACGTTTGAATATATATATATATATTATAGATAATAAATTGTCTGAGCCACAAGTCTTTACAAAGAGGGCGCTTTGTATGCCATTTTCTCATTGGGACAGATCTGTACTTCAACAAGTTTGCATTTTCTTATCCTTATTTAGAGAGTGGAGATACTACAATGATTTACAGCTGCTTTATACAGCTCTTCCTGCCCCAGTGGAGCTTATCTAAGCTCTCAATCACATTCATACAAGTCCATCAGAAGCCAACTAACCTGCATGTGAGAAGCATAGGGAGAATTTGTCAAATTACAGTTTTGTGCTTTTTTTGGGGTAGGGGGGAAGGGAATCCTTTTAGTATTTCTACTTGCCCTTAAGGGCAGAGACACACTGTCAGATTCGGGGAAATTAGTCACCCGGCAACAAATCTCCTCTCCTTCGGGGTGACTAATCTTCCCAAACTGTCGGCTAGAATGTAAATCGACGGCGGGATGGCACTCTGAGCGCTTCATTTTCCGAAGACACCCCACGAGGAAACTTTGGTCGACTTTGGAAAACAAAAGTGCCATCCCGCCGGCATTTACATTCTAGAAGGCCGGAAGGCAGTTCAGGGAGATTAGTCGCCCAGAAGAAGAGGATATTTGTCGCGGGGGACTAACCTCCCCGAATCTGACCGTGTGTCTCTGCCCTAAAATTAAGACCTCGTAGTCTCAAAGGGGCACGATAATAATTTGGCTGTGGTCTTGATTGGCCATTGTAATCCAACTGGATGTCAGGTAGCCAAGCTCTCCTGTGACGGAAGCTAAATGGAAGCAACACGTGCGAGCGACAACTAAATGGGTGCTCTTATGATTAGCGGTGCTGCCATACATCTCACAGAATGGCTTATTGTTCACCTGTAGGTTAAACACTGGGAGTGTGCACCTACCTCTGGGGAACACTGCCAATTTAGGTGCAGGCTTGAGTTCAAACAAAACCCTCACTGAACACACAGTGTTTTCTAAGCGGACTATCAAGACAGAAAGCATTCTTAGAATTACTTGGGGAGAGGCACCTCCTGTAACTAGAACTGACACGGCTCTTGGTATGCTCCTCCATAGTGTATTTAAAGGGCCATTATACAGGCATGGGACCCGTTATCCAGAATGCTCGGGACTTGGGGTCTTCCGGATCACGGATCTTACCATAACTTGGATCTTCATACCTTAAGTCTACTAAAAAAATCATATAAACATAGCGAGTGGTTTTGCTTCCAATAAGGATTAATTACAGTATATCTTAGTTGGGATCCAGTACAAGCTACTATTTTATTATTACAGAGAAAAGGGAAATCATTTTTAAAAATTTGGATAAAATTGAGTCAACGGTAGACGGCCTTTCCGTAATTCTGAACTTTCTGGATAATGGGTTTTCGTATAACGGATCCAATACCTGTACTGGCAATTCCTCTCTCTTTGTACTTGTCTAATGGAAGTATTAAGAAAAGATTGTAGTTATTGACACTTTTCCCCTGCGCCATCCCACCCAGCTTCTATAGGGTTTTCATATATTCGCACAGTTGTCTAAAGGTGGCCATAGACGTAACAGTTACAATCTTTCCAAAAAAAGATTGCTCGTTTCAATACACATGTGCATTGAAATCTTCAGATATACAGGTAGAAACATAAGAATTCTACCTGTATCTGACGATTCAGCACTAACAATGGCCGATGTTTGGGTCCCTTTGACCGATATCCAACTCTTCTGATGATATAGGTTGGCTTGTTTCCCACCATACACGCACCGAATATCGTTCGAAAATTAGTTATCTGTGCGTCTATGGCCACCTTAAGCCTCCAGTCAGTCTGGCCTCCCATAATCCCCTATTTTATGTTTCCCGATGTCATCAGAAATATGGTCAGCTGAAAACATGACTCAACAGCCTTCCATAGACATCGCTGCAGCAGACATATTGCCTTAGGACTTCTTGTAATCTGCACAAGAACATACCAAAACATATGGCAGTTGTTGTACAGGGAGCTGAAGTTCAGCAGCAGTTGCTACAGGAAAAAATGAGCAGATAAGCCAAATAAACTCCCAGTGTCTGAATATTGTCTCACACAGCCAGATGCACAACTTGCCACTGGCCCATAAATCTTCCTAAAAGTAAAAAAAACCCCTATCAACCAGCTTGGGGGGCATTTCTCATTGTGACAGGGAAGTTCATCCATTGCATTTTGTGGAATGTGTAGGTTAAAAGGTGCACCCAGTGAAGATAACCGTGATTAATAGCCACTCAAAACTTCACTTCATGTTGACAAACGTTTGGCTTTTTGTGGTTGAAAGTCATTCTCATATTTTCTGAGTTTCTGCAATTAATGCGGAGGAGCATCTCAGTTGGCCAACAATCCTTTTCATTTGTTTAAATGCTAAATGAATGGTGGAAGAGACAGAAGTTGGGACACCAGATGCAAAATGGGATAAATCAAAGCCGGTTGTGTTATCCCTTTAAAGACACAGATATTACACAGGGGAATTACTATGGAAGAAGGCGACATGGTTTCTGCTGGAAATAGCAGTGGGCGTGCAAAAGGAGAAAGCTGAAATATCACTAAATGACTAGCTGAAAGCAGATGAATGGATGTAATAACTAGTTGGGAACAGACGAGAAGATGTAATAACTAGCAGAGAAGAAATGAACAGATGTTCTCCATCAGAAAAGAAAAGAAATGGTCTGGGCATAGGGTGATGTGACACTTAAAGGAGAAGGAAAGGTTAAATGTAAGTAAGCTTTATCAGAAAGGTCTATATAAATATACCAGTAAACCCTCAAAGTAATGCTGCTCTGAGTCCTCTGTCAAAAGAAACACCACATTTCTTTCCTTCTATTCTCATGTACTCATGGGCTTCTGTATCAGACTTCCTGTTTTCAGTTTAAACCTCCAGGGCTAGGGCTTGAGCATGCTCAGTTTGTTCCTCTCCCTGCTGTAATCTGAGCCCAGAGCTATGACTGAGCAGGGAGAGACTCAGGCAGGAAGTGATGTCACAACAAGCTAATATGGCAGCTACTATCCTAAACAAACAGAAAGAGCTTCTAGAGGTGTTTACTCAGGTATGGTAAAGCATTCTGCTATAGCTTGCACTATTGTGGCCAATCTATTGGCGATAAACTGCTCCTTCTCCTTTAAATTGAAAGCAATTGTAATTCCACACAAAAACGCTGAACATATTCATTATTGTTGTTTTATGAACCAAAGAATATCTCTCAAACAAAGGTCCAAGCACCTTTCCCCTGCAGATCAGCCTCCTCAATGCAGTCAATCTGCAGATGATGTGGACAAGTAGACTTCTAGACAGGTTTGCCAACTTTGCTTGTATGTGTCCATTGGAGGTATTATCATAACAGGCAAGTTTGATTCAGGTCTAGTAACCATTGGTAACCATCAGATGTTTGCTTTCAAACAAGCTATAAGTGAAGCTTGTTGGCTGCCATTTAACTAAAGCAAACATTTTTCCACAAACTGCCATTTTAAGTTTCATGGCCTTTTCACAAAGAAAAATCCCAGTAGTGTCAAATATCTAAACTAGCTGTTTTAATACAATTCTTTGGTGGTTTTTCTTGTATTCAAGTTGTAGGATAAAGTGTTGAGACACGGCCCTTAATTTGAATTAGATCCAAACTCGAATCAAGTTTTTTTTCTACGAAAAAAGGCAATAAACATTACCAAATTGGTCACTGGATCTCTCCCATTGACTTATACATGAATCCGGTAGGTTTTAGGTGGTAAATAGTCAAATTTGAGTTCTTAAAGGGCCAGAGTATGATAAAGCTCGAAAATCTAATTAGAATCTTATAAAAAATAATTGGATAATTGCCTAGTCAAATTTGACATTTTTGACCATAAATAAAATTAGAATTTTCAATTCAACCCTTAATATATCAGCCCCTCAGTGTAGCTGCAGATGATACAAAAGGCAAGGGCAATGTATGTAAAGTCTACAGCCGGCGCAATTGTTCTCCTTTGGGTCTTTTGGCAAATAACAGTCCTATTAGCCGGCTGTGAACACCCTGAAAGTGGAGAGCACAGAGGCTTACTTCATTAGGACATTTTGGGCCTAATTTCGCATTGTGATCTTTTTTTTGTGGATCCAAAAGCAGGAAAGGGCCAGATGCTCTCTGTGTGCCTGCCACCTCCACATCTTTTATTTCACTGCTCCAAAAAAACTTCAAGATCCCATTGAGAACTAAGCACTTCAGTCTGTTCTCTCCTGTCAGAAGACAAAGTACTGGCTTGTCTTCAGCTTGCTTTTGATGCCTGATTATCATCTTCTAGCACTGCCTGTTGCTATCGTCTTTCCTTCTTCCCAAGCCTGCTGGAATCTGAACTTTAAATGGGTATCCTCCTGAGCAACAATTGATAAAAAGGGGGCCTTTGATTGTTCATGCAATGCTGAAAAGAAAAGGCCAGAGGACTCATCCTGGCTGTGACCTGGCAAAATCTCTTCAAGAACGGCTGCCTCCCCAATCCAGTAGGCCTTCCTCGCCTGTAGCCGCCTATTCATAATCCCTGTGTCTGCTAATTCATTCAAAAACAGGAGGAATTCCTCAGGTTCCTTGTTAAGAGCCTAAATGTTGATCCTGTGAATGGGAGGGCACGGCTTAGCTTGGAAAACAATGAAAAAGTACCGCTAGTCAGATCTAAATTAGAGGGCAAGATTTATGGCAACATTATCCGCAGAAACAGAGAGGAAGAAAAGAACCCTGGTATCTGGAGCGTTACTGGCACAAGCCATCTGTTAACTGCGTCGTCAGGTCTTTGTTTGGCAGGAACCGACATGCCATCTTTGCCCAAACCCAGCCATTCTGTTCAGCCTGCTCAATGGTGCAGAGAAATATCCGCTAAGTGAGTTTATGGAGTCTCAAGTACATGAATTACAAACCAGCCCTATAAAGCATACCGTGATAGACACAATAATAGGATAAACACTTGATAAGACATTTGCTTGTGTTTAGCTGATGGGTAAATGTTCCCAAATGCTACCAAAGTCAAGATCCTTCTGTTTTTTTGTTTTTAAAGGCGGGACATTAAATATATTACTCAGTAAAGTTGAAGTTGAAAAATAAATAAAAGTGCTGAACTGGCCCTATATGGAATATGAACTCAACACAACCAATAAACACAACCACATAGAAAACAAGTTGTTCCAGCTTTGCTGCCTGCCTCCAAATATTTTACACATTTTGGTGCAATTTATAATTCAGTTAGTGTTTTGATTGGCTACTACTTGGCACGGTTTTGACTGCTTGGCTCACCATGGAACTCATACCTGCCACAAAAATAACCCCAAGTAACACCTAAAAATATATTTAGAAGTAACTTGGGACTTATAAGGACAAAAATAATTTTCATAAAAGCTTAACTACTCAACGTAACAATTTCAGTGGCTACAGGTTGCAACTAGCTTTGCCCACCACAAAGCTAACAAAGTAAACTAGAAACACAACAACTGCTCGCGCCAAAGTGAACAGCTCTTGAACGTGACAACAAAAAGTTGTCCCTTTATAGAGAAGTGGAAGAAAAAAATCCTGAAATTCAACTCAAAACTGTCCATTAAAAGCCACAGAACCCTACAGTGTACAATGGATGACCCCTATTCAAAGGACTAGGTAGGGACAACCCCTATTGAAAGGGTAAAGTAGGGACACCACCTATTCACAGTAAAGTTGGAGATATAATAAGTACCCTGTCCGGAAAACTTGGCACAATATCAGAAGAAGCATTATTTTAAGGTCAACACAATCTATTTCACAAACTCATTATCCAACCCTCTCTCTTGCACTATTAGAACTAGAGCACAAAATGATTCCTTAAAAAAGGAAAAGAGTTGAATTAATGCACTGGCTTCTAAACAACTGTCAGTTGCCCGGGCCCCCCTATTCTACATGTATTTGGAAGGAACCTGCCAGCTTTCAACCTCATTAAACCCATAGATATTTTGTAACAGGTCCATTCTGTTGAACCGCACCCCCGTATAGGCACTAAGAGGGGGGCTGACAAGTGGAAGCAGCTGGGCAGCAGGCACCTGGATTCAGACAGTAGATGAAAGGGCAGCTGCCATACAGGCATGAGGTCCTACGTCCCCCTCAAATTAACTCCTCAAACTCACATTTATATTCTGCTATTTGCATTTGGAAACGACATTGGTGGCCTCTTCAGCATGATAAGAGGGGGTACGAACAGAGGAGCTGCGAGTCCTTTTAATTCTGATTAATGTGCCGTACAACCTGAATACTAATGAGGATTGAAAAGCTGGCAGTTGCTGTTCAGCTAGAATCAGATCTGCTAAAACTAGAAATGTGCTCACTCATTAAACCAATGTATTCCAGTGGATATGACTATGCAAAAATGTAAAAGTTTTTGCACCTGTTACTTTATTGCACTATAAATACGGAGACAAAACTGACAGATGAATGTGAGAAACCTCAGCATTCAACTAAAGTGCTGGGAGAAATAACCCAAAAGGGGCAATTTTAAATGGACAAACAATTGACAT
Organism: Xenopus laevis; assembly: GCF_017654675.1. Lineage (NCBI taxonomy): Eukaryota > Metazoa > Chordata > Amphibia > Anura > Pipidae > Xenopus > Xenopus laevis. Next base: position 11,498,256 of record NC_054372.1, read on the forward strand.
TTTAAAATAACCTTCAAAGCCAAACACCCTGCACAAAACATAAAAATGTAAAAAATAAAACACAAACTTAACAAAATTTCTTTGCCTTGTGGAAATAGAAATGTGCAAGATAACTTGCCATTTGGACTGCTCCATGTACAAACAGTGGTGGAGGTTGGTTACAAACCCACAGTCCTATATCAAAATGTAAATGGTTAACCAGAAATCCTAGCCAACAAATCAAGGGTGCTGCCTATCATTAAAGATTGCCCAAAGATTCTTCCCTATTATATGTTATAATAAAGTGTGAAATAATAATGTACACCTTCTTGTTCAACATCATGGCTGTCAATCTAATCAGATTTCCGGTCACCAACTCAACTGGAAACAGACTGGCATTCAGATTTCACTGTCACGTATTGGCAATGCCAACAAAACACCAGATTTCCATTTGTTTTGGATTGGGATCCTGTCCTGGTGTAGGTAGAGATGGTGCCTATAGTAGCAGTGGGATAATAGTCTCTGGGAAGGGAGTGTGACTGTGGGATAGCAGGTATAGTAGGGAGAGATGGTGCCTATAGTAACAGTGGATAATAGTCTCTGGGAAGGGAGTGTGACTGTGAGATAGCAGGTATAGTAGGGAGAGATGGTGTCTATAGTAACAGTGGATAATAGTCTCTGGGAAGGGAGTGTGACTGTGGGATAGCAGGTATAGTAGGGAGAGATGTGCCTATAGTAACAGTGGATAATAGTCTCTGGGAAGGGAGTGTGACTGTGGGATAGCAGGTATAGTAGGGAGAGATGGTGCCTATAGTAACAGTGGATAATAATCTCTGGGAAGGGAGTTTGACTGTGGGATAGCAGGTATAGTAGGGAGAGATGGTGCCTATAGTAACAGTGGATAATAATCTCTGGGAAGGGAGTGTGACTGTGGGATAGCAGGTATAGTAGGGAGAGATGGTGCCTATAGTAACAGTGGATAATAGTCTCTGGGAAGGGAGTGTGACTGTGGGATAGCAGGTATAGTAAGGAGAGATGGTGCCTATAGTAACAGAGGGATAATAGTCTCTGGGAAGGGACTGTAGGATAGCAGGTCCAAATGCCATAAAAGCTTGCATGTACAATGGAGCCGGTACTAGTTAATCTTGATTTTAGAAGACAGTAGGGGGTTAACTACTCAATATGATAAGTAGGTGAGATATCTTGCCAGTTCCTAAGCAACAATAGGAGTTTGACAGTTTCAGATTTTGGACCCAGATTGCAGGGAGTGTAAGCAACCTGACCGGAAACTGAAAAACCACAAAGCTTTGTGTGTGTGTCAGAACTTGAAGGAGCTTGCACAAAAACGGAGTCTCTTGAAAAAATAAAGCACTGAGAAGAAAGCATTAAACGTGAGCCCAGGCCAAAATATTTCTTATTTCCTCTCCTAGGTTTCACTGGGCTCTTCAGCTTCCCGCCCAACACATGACACCAAATCCAGCTCTGCTCATAAAAACACAGGCTGCTCTGTCAATAGAATGACGCGCTCCCAAGCATGTGTGTCAGCAGTCGTGTTTTGCTCAATGTTATGGCAACGGGTTTCCCAGCCAAGGTCTCCAGTGTGTGATACTGTATCTCACTGTATGGACATCTCGTTTTAAGCTGATCGTTAATGTACATAATTACTATGGTTGTTCCTGTTTAGTCATGATAATTTAACAGCAGAGCTGTCGGGCTGCGAAACCAGAGTGTGCAGAGTCCATGCTGAGAGGAGAGGAGCTGCCATCTGCTAAGGCACTCTCACCTTCTCATCTTCCAGAAGTCTTACACTTTGGCTATGTCTAAGGCACCAATCAGCTGTCCAAGCAAGACTGAGTCAATGCCAATTTAAGTACACTTCCATTTAAAAACTCCACTTGTGCCAAGCAAATCGGTCATCAGTGGGGAAAGTCCAAGCAAACGGCTCAGAGTCCCACCGTAGTCATAAAGCAGCAATTGTAATAGGACGTGTGTGGGAAAGCTCAAGAATGCACATTTACCTCATGACTCTTCAGCAGACTATCCCGACTACCAGCTGGGCCTTCTCAACCCATACCTTCTCTAGTCCGAGCTTGAAAGGGGTTCCAGAACCCGTGCAAGATCAGAGAAGTTGTCATAAAGGGACAGGATTTCTGGTGGCTTTGACACAGGAGAAGACAGGGACAGTAGAGAGCCAGGAGAGTCCACAACTGGTGCCAAAACAAGGCCCAATTCAGCACTACAATGTAGATCGCGTATGCCATTCCTACAAAAAGTAGTGGCCAAATGTGGCTGTTTAGGTAAAACAAGTTGCTGGTTTCAGCGTGGTTTTCCAAATTAATACTGCTGTAGATTCCAAGGAGTCTGTGTCGCACTCCCAAAGTAGTCAGAATAATGTGTAGAAACAGGAATAAACAGCTTCAAGGCAGTATTTTCAAACTGCAAGTGTTCTTTTTATTAGCAGTGTAAACACTACATGGCTCTTTACTGTACAACTGGAGGCCCTTGGACCTTCAATTTGTTTTTAAAGTCCCCCCCACCCCCGTCTGCTCAGACACTTCATAGGTTTCTTAGTATGACACCATTATAAAAATGATCTTGCCATTAAACTAGGGGTACAGGAAATAAATGTCTCATTTCATGTAAAAAATGGATACACAGTAGAGCTTTCTAAAGGTTTACTAATATGTGGTGCATATACAGTACACTCAATTTAAAGGAGAACTAAACCACCCCAAGATATAATCGCCCCCTCCACCTCTCCCTGCCCGTACAGTTTATTACGTAGCATGGGGCTCCTCATTGGAATTCTGAGAACAAAAAGCAGAGCAGTGCAGAGCCTGCCAGCACATGCGCAGTTGAGGTGGATTCCTGACTAGACCCAACTGTGTATACGCTTGCAGGCTCAGTGTCGGCGTACAGACCCGAAGAGGATACCGACGGACAGAAGATGGCGCCGAGGGACTCCACTGCACTGCTATGCTTTTTGAGCTTGGGATTCCAAAGAGGAGCAGTTAGAGCTTTGCAAACTCGTGTGTCTTGTAGGACACTTGATCCAATCCTATTTGTATCTAGAACTCACACCATAGGTGGGAAGCAATGTACACAAATACCAGGAAATACACCTCACATACAAAATACACCCCTCTCCCAACAGCCCCTTGCACCAAAAATCACACTATTTTCAAATGGTATTAAACATTTTTATTTTGATATTGTCCCTTTACAACAAGCATCACACATTTGATAAAAGGCACGAGTTTGCCCAGGCACAGTAACCCTTGGCAACCAATAGGCTGTTTACCAGTATTGGTAAACGTATCGTTTATTACACTGCATCTAATGATGCTGGACTACACATTGCTCCAACATGAAGAGGCTTGTGGACACTCGTGCATGTTTTTGGAAGTATTCTCACACAGCCTTGAGGCAGCCATTTTCCTCTTTAGGCAACAGGAAGTAATAGGGCCAAAATGGCTGCCCCCAGGTGCATAAAAGTAGCAAGACAGTACAGTCTATTTTATGAAGCTCTAAAGCAGCCCAGCAGGAATGGAGCACTAGCAAGTGACTGCTGCTATAGCCGAGGGAGCATGCTTCACTAGTGTTCTACTTAAAGCATATGCTTCACTGCAGACACTTGAAGACTGAAGTGGTGGAACATATTCCCATGCCCAGGGGTGGGGGTTGCAGACTGATACATCCCAGCAGATGTCTGGGTGCCCATATGCCAAACAATATAATTTACTTACAAAAAAAGGGGGCAGCCATTTTGACCATATGACTTCCTATTAATAGGGAGCCAAGAGGAATTTTAGGGATTTCAACATGACTTTGCAGCTCACAGACGGAGGCGGAGCCAAGCCAGACCAACTGGAATCTCAGTGCAATCAAGTCTAAAGGCCGTGCCCACGCTGTTCTCGCATTACAGTCTGTGTACTCAGTGTGTACTCAGGAGCTCTGGCGTTACAAGGGCAGATGAGGATTGTGTATGGCGGTTCCTGAGCAAAGAAAGTCCAGGCTGCATAACTCTGAGGTCAAAGGCGCGGAGAAATAAACACCGGCTATAAACTGCCCCGGAGGCTGGATGCTATTTCACTGCAATGCACAGCATAAACCGTTTTGTTTGGATTATGAGCGCACATTAACCCTGTATTCATCCACCAGTTCATGTTATGCCTCATTTAGGGTCAGGGCAAATGCTCAGATTAGGGGAGATTAGTCGCCTCTTCTTCGGGTGATTAATCTCCCCAAACTGACTCCCGCTGGCTAGAATGTAAATTGCCGGCGGGATGGCACTCTGAGCGCTTCGTTTTCCATAGTCGCCCGGAAGTTTTCTAGTGAGGCAACTTTGGACGACTTCAGAAAACAGAGCAATTCGAGTGCCATCCCGCCGGCGTTCAGACAAGACAGGGGCCTTGAGTGCAGGCAGAGAAGGCCACCATTCCAAAATATAAATACAGGTATGGGACCTGTTATCCAGAATGCTCGGGACCTGGGGTTTTCCGGATAACGGATCTTTCTGTAATTTGTATTACTAGTCACCCGTTTAAACGCAATACAATCTTTATGGTTGCCCTGGGTTACTGCTCCTGGGCAAACTTAGCGCCTTATATTATATATAGGGGTATCGGTGCCACAGCCCTAAAAGTGATAGAGGAACCAATGTGTACTTTGTGCACTTTGTGCGTTCCATTGTATGCGTTTCTCAATGTGTATGGGACCTTTTATCCAGAATGCTTGGGACCTAGGGTTTTCTGAATAACAGATCTTTTTGTGTCTTTGGATCTTCATACCTTAAGTGTACTAGAAAATCATGTAAACATTAAATAAACCCAATAGGTTGGTTTTGCCTCCAATAAGGATTAATTATATCTTAGTTGGGATCAAGTAAAAACTACTGTTTTATTATTACAGAAGAAAAAAGGAAATAATTTTCAAAAATCCGAATTATTAGATTATAATGGAGTCTATGGGAGACTGCCTTTACGTAATTCAGAACTTTCTGGATAATGGGCATCCGGATAACGGATCCCATACCTGTAGCAACAATAAATATCAAGCAGCCCTGCCATCAGAAAAATGAACCAGCTGGGAGTTTAGGATCAGAAGTCCTTGCTCCTCATAAAATAGGACTAAAGGGTCCTGCACAGATTCGCTGCCAGATTCCCACTGGGAACGATTTACTTTGTTCACATTAATTACAGAGGTAAAGTCCCCCCTCCATCTGGTTTAGCCATAACCTGTGATTACCTTGCCCCTGCCTGTAACTGGAACTACTGGTGTCCCTTTGTAGTAAAACCAAAGCATACCAAACTGTCCTATACAGGTATAGGACCTGTTATCCAGAATGCTTGGGACCTGGCGTTTTTCAGAAAATGGATATCTCTGTAATTTGGATCTTCATACCATGAGTCTACTAGAAAATCATGTAAACATTAAATAAACCCAATAGGCTGGTTTTGCTTCCAATGAGGATTAATTATATCTTAGTTTGAAACAAGTACAAGCTACTGTTTTATAATTACAGAGAATATTATTTGATTATAACGGAGCCTATGGGAGACATCCTTTCCGTAATTCGGAGGTTTCTGGATAATGGGTTTCTGGATAATGGATCCCTGTACCTACTGCACCCAAACATGGGCATTTGTTCAAACACGGCTGTGGCACATTAAAACATTTTTGCTCTTGAAAAAAAAAAAAAAAAAAAAAAAAGACGACTAGATAAAATTCAAAAGGAACTGGAAAGCAGAAGTTTTTCGGTATCAGATAAAGATTTTTTTGTTCTTTATTTTTGTCTACCGGATTAAAGCAGTTTGAAGCAAGCTGCAGCGCACATGGGTGTGAGGTTAGATCTTGCCACAGGCAAGAGACTTATTTAAAGCTAGTGCAATGAAAGACTAACTTGAAATTAACTTTCGGTATGTTATAGAATTGCCTATTCTTAGCCACTTTCCAAACGGCCTTTATTTTTTATTGTTTTTTGAATGAACAGCTCTTTGCAGCTTCAATAATAAAATGTTGATTGATGGGGGTCACTGACCCCGGCAAAAAAAAATAAAAAAATTCTATTGCTCTATGATGTGACAATTTTTGTTATTTATTACTTATCCTCTCTGGTCAGGCCCTCTTTAATTCATCTTCCAGTCTATCAAACCTGGCTGCTGGGGTACATGGGACCCTAGCAACCACTTACCTGCTGAAATGTAAAACTGGTGAGTGGCTAAATAATATATAGAACCTTTGGCCAGGATACCTGCATTTGTCACACCCTGCCCTTTCATATGGGAACAAGAAGTCTTTAAGCTTTACAGTTTGTTTCTTTGTGAAACCATCTCAGATATTTATGAATGCAACAAAAGCCTGCTGCATAGGAACCACAGGGTAACGCGGTGTGTGATCTAAAAGACAGTGGGGGGTCATTTATCAACACTGGGCAAATTTGCCCATGGAAACCAATCAAATTGCTGCATTCATTGTTCTACTTGCTGCTGGCTTTAAAAAGCTAATCACTGATTGGTTGCTATTAGGGATGCACTGAACCACTATTTGGGATTCGGCCAAATCCCCGAATCCTTGGTGAAAGTCAGCCAAATACCGAAATGAATTCTAATTTGCATATGCAAATTAGGGGCAGGAAAGGAAAAAGTGGAAAAAAATCTTTTGTGATGAAGTCACGTGAGTTCCCTATTCACCCCTAATTGACATATGCAGATTAGGATTCAGATTTGGTTCAGCCAGGCACAAGGATTCGGCCGAACCGAACCCTGGATTCGGTGCATCCCTAGTTGCTATAGATAACCGCCCATGGGCAAATTTGCCCAGTGTTGATAAATGATAATCAGTGTGATTTGCGGTACAGGTATGGAACCTGTTATCCAGAATGCTCGGGACCTGGGATTTTCCGGATAAGATCTTTCTCTAATTTAGATCTTCATACCTTAAGTTTACTAGAAAATCATGTAAACATTAAATAAACCCAATAGGCTGGTTTTGCCTCCAATAAGGATAAATTATATCTTAATTGGGATCAAGTACAAGCTACTGTTTTATTATTACAGAGAAAAAATAAATCATTTTTAAAGACGCTGATTATTTGATTATAATGGGGTCTTATGGGAGACCGCATTTCTGTAATTTGGAACTTTCTGGATAACAGGTTTCCGGATGACGGATCCCATACCTGTACTGTATTGCCTGTAAGTAATACCGGGCCTCATCTGTGATAGAGCAAGCTGCAAATCCTCATTTAGTGGAGGGCTTGCAAAAAGAGAAGGAAGCTGGCGGGAGTGCAGGCCACAAGCAAGCATTACAGCACTTCCTTTCTGGAATGGATATCGCTGAGAAACGCATTTTTGTACATTTGCATTAGGTAATGGAACAATATGGAAATCTGTGGTTTCTAGAAACTTCAGACCAGTCACCGCAACCCCAGCTATAGGACGGGAACACTCATTTCTCTAATGCAGCTACAAATAAATGGCAAGCTCTTCTGCTCTCACTCTGGATACTAGCTGCTCCAGATATGAAATAATCAGATCTTATATTCCCCCATGAGCATGCGTTAGTGCTGAACTGCACACAATATATGAGCCAACACCCAGAATGGTGGTGGTGTATATGCATTGTCGCATAGTAGCTCTGTGTGATGATTGTCGTGGCTGATAATCCCATCAAAGTGCTATAATAGCAAATATTGTATATTATCTGCATATAAAGAGCATCAGAAGTTGTAAGGAATACATGGCCAAGTGATGGGCGAAATTGTTCCATTACGCTTCAAAGAAAAATTTGCGAAACTAATTGAAGTCAGTGGCCGTCAGAATTATTTTGACGCGTGACAATCTTTACACAAACGGCTTTTTTGACGCAGCAAATGTTATCGCCAGCGAATTGTTTTCATCAATTCCGCTAAACAATTTGCAGGCGGCGAAATGCGGTAATTCGCAGCAAATCCACGTCTGGTAGAGAGAATTAAAACAAGACAGAGCAGCCATAGCTATTATTACCCTGCAAGACCATGTGACATTTAAGTGTATTCAAGGAGCAGTTGCAATTGTCACATTTTTGGCATGTTTCTAGGAGCTTATTGTTGGGGGTCAAAGCTGAGCAAAGCCATAGTTACATAGTACGTGAACTTGAAAAATGACGCATGTCCATCAAGTTCAGCCTCAAGTAAATCCTACCTAACTTGCTGGTTCAGTGGGAAAAAAAAATGTACACAGGCTGCCTCCACCTTGTTTCTTTCTTGACTTCAAAGGACAATTGGATCAGTCCCTGAATCAACATTTTACTGAAAGTATAAATATCAGTTTACTTACCAAAATACACCCAACCCTGTCTTGAAATGATCTGCTGTATTCTCCAGTAGAAACTTACCAAAAGTTCTATTTAAATTAAGCATGGGCAGGTCACCCCAACACCCATGGACAAGTTTGAACTTCCATACAGACTATGGAGACTTCTAAGGGTCCTCCATGCCTGTGATGTCCCTTTAACTACCCACTCTCTTAGATGACATCAGAGAACATGTCTGATTTAGTGACATCATCTCCTCTGAAATACAGTTGGGTTGGACCTGGGGATTAGGGTTGAGTGCAGAACAGGAAAACATACCAAGAAATACCACCAAATATTTACTCTCAACTTTCTATAAGCTCCAGAACAACTTGAAAACATTCCATGTTAAAATGCAACATTTAGAGCTAAATTGGCTGCCAGCTGATAAGGATAGGGTATGGAGAAAAAAATAAGCACCTAAATCTGATGGAGTTGGTTGGGATGTTATAGTGGAATGCAAGGAAAGCAGCAATTTTATTTTTAGCTCTCTTTGTAAGGAATAATAAAAGGATAAATTGGTGCCCATAAAGCAATAGTATGCCATAAAGCCACAAATAACTTTCATGTGGTGCTTCCCAGAGGGAGATATGAAAGTAATTGAGAAACAGGCTTGTAGGCAGCAATTAGGTATAAAACCAGCTAAACGAGAAATCTCAAGGCTCTAGCATGGGAAGATTTACAAAAGAAAAGGTAGTTTTTTTTTTTAATATTGTCTGTGGAGATTGATGACTTCTTGAATACAAAATATAGGTGACAACTCTTTGCCGTACCCCTACACAATTTGACAATTGGATTTGCCAATAACACAAATACATGCTGTTGCACAGATACAACTCCCAAGACTCCTGGGTGCTTCTGAGCTGACTGGTAGTTTAGAAAGTGCCTAGAAATTAAAAATGGCTGCCCAGCCTGTGATTTCATTGTACTTGCGCCTGTGGTTCAAAAAGTATATAACATTATATATATATATAACATTATTACAATGCTGAATTGTGCACCATAAAATGCTTAGATTCCGGCTGTACACAATACCACCCACACCCCCTGTAATTTTAGTGTCAGCATGAAAGAAACCATCTGTGTGGTAGGTAACTGGTATGGGAAATAATCTGAAATCAAACACCTCTTGCTGAGCACATTGTGAACCAAAACACTTGTCATATGCACAATCAGAAAGCCACTGAGTTAAACAGAAACGGAGACAAAGCAGGGTATAAAAGCTATGCAAGTCTAGAACTTCCACTTAACCAATGGGCATATCACATATAGATGCAGAGGCAGATTTGTAGCAGGAAACAGAGCAAATATAAACTGACTCTACATGTATAACCAGTGGTTTATAGAGTTCATAGTCAGTCCCTACACAAGCAGGGCTAACAATCTAAGGTGCCTACCATGGGCACACAAAGGTTAGACTGGATGTCTAACATAATAGCCAGAACACTACTTCCTGCTTTGAAGCACTCTTACAAACTCACCAAACAGTTATGTCCCATGTGGCCCCCCTTAAAGTCGCTGACTAACTCAGAGTTAGAGAGCTGAAAAGCAGGAAGTCGTGTTCTGGCTATTATGTTACACATCCAGTCACTCCAGCCATTATAAATTATATTTTTGGCTAAATATATTGCATTTTTTTTTATTTTGCACAGCCTATTTACTTATTTTTACACTGAGCTGTTCTTTTAATTTCACAAAGAGCCACCTGTGTGTTTTTTGGAGTGTGGGCAGAAACCGCAGCACCCAGAGGAAACTCACATAGACAAGGGGAGGACACCCAATCGCCTTTCAGATAGTGCCCTGTTGCTCTTCTAGTTTCCATGAGAACCTAGTCACTATACTAGGAAGGAAGTTGATACCAGTCCAGCAGACAAAATTTCAGATGATTTGTTTTCATGATTGTGTCCCTTTTCTGCAGCAAAATCATAGGCAGAGTAAAAATACAGTTCAGATAATACAAGTTACCACTGTACTATCACACAGCTCATTTAGAAACTAACCGGTCACTCTTGAACACTGGGGAAATGAAGCACCCGCACGCAAAGCAGAGAACATGCTTAATAAGCTGTATATTATATACATAGGAAAATGTGACTTGTCACAACGACAATTTGTGCAATGGCATACACTGCGTTTTTTGTCGGTTTTGGCTGAAGCTGCCATCTGTGCCATTACCCTAGCTAAAACAAACCTCCTATCCCCTAGAGCCAACCCAACAGGTTGGAAGCCATTGCTCTACGTTTGATTGAAATGATGATTTTCTGAGCCGGTTTGGAGATCTTGAAAAAGTAGTTCACATTTATAAATTAAAATTCAATCAACCAAAAAAATGGCACAATTTTGTGCGGTCAATGCACTGGTAGTTAGAGAGGGGGCCAGCACTTTGAATATGAGCTACTTATTAGATTTAAAGAAAAGAATCCCAATGTAAAGCCAACAAGTTTATAATCTCACCAGTAGTACATGGGGTCGGGGTGCTCATGCCCTAGACCTACAGCTCGAGATGGAGGTATCCAACCAAAGAAAAAACAGCAGCCACTCACAGATCCCACAAACAGGCTTGTTAAAAGACTGAGAATTTTATTTTAGGCCACAAAGTAAGCTAATGCATAGCCTTTTGTGTTTCGTGCCTGTAGGAACTCAATCCTAGGCTTATTGTGGCCTAAAATTCCCAGTCTTTTTACTAGCCTGTTTGTGGGATCTGTGAGTGCCTGACATTTTCCTCCTTTGGTTGGGTACTATTTACTTAGATCTGAGAACTCATGATCACCGATGGATAAAGACTCTTTGCCGACTCGTTGGTGCCATCAGGGCTGGATTGTGCTCCTGGTATAAAGCAGAGATAATGAGAAAAGGAAATTTAACCTCAATTGGGTAAAGAGCTCAAGCTAACCTGAGCCCAGATTGTCATATAATGGATCAAACCCCCGGTGGGACTACAGATTTCCCGGCAAGGTCAAGCAGCAGTCTTAAAAACTGCAGTATTCATAAGGCAGAGTTTGTGAGCTGCAGCTGAAACACTAGATGTTCCTTGGCTGACATTTTCATTTTTCTGATAAAAGGTGATGAGTGGCAGTTGGGCAAACCCTCTGCAGTGTTCCCTGTGCTGCAGGATCAAAACAAAGTGCCAGAGGAACATTTATTTTTTTAAGAACTCATCACAAGGGAATGATGGGAAAGCCAAGAATCCCTAGTGAATAATCATAATGGCATGGCTCGGTTTGTCCACTGTAGTAAAATGGAAAATGATCCCATTGGCCCCTATCCTTAATCTTCATAATACTGCATCAAGGAGCTACAAAACTCAGAGCCAATACAAAACATGTTTTTTTATCCCTTTAAATATATATTTAACCTCTTGCCTGCCAGGGCTTTTTTGACCTAGCTGCCAGATAGCATTACAGGCCGGCTACAGATAGCACCAATTGTCAAGTAATTACAGCTGGAATGCTGGGAGCTGTAATTTTCAGATGGGTGGAGCACAGTAGGGTATTTCTTATCCTAGTGCCCATTAAGTCACCTTTATTACAAGGAATAAAAGTAGAAAGAAGATGCACTCTTACGACTTAATGCAGTGTACACAGAGGTACCTCCATTTATTGAGTACAAAAATCAAACGTTTCATGGGATGCCGGCCCCCTTTGTCAGTGATGAAGTACATACTACATCACCAGTATTTGGAGGTACCTCTGTGTACACCACATTAAGTCATAAGAGTGCATCTTTTTTTCTACTTTTGCTTCGTATTACGTTCATGCCGAGTCACGTGATTTGGGGAAAGTTTGCCCCACCCGATTTGGGGAAAGTTTGCAGCGTTTCATTTAAAACCGCGAGTGTATCGGACCTATTTACTTTACCTTTATTATAAGGTACCTATTGCAATACATGCAAATCACAAAGGAATGTTGCTGGTATCAGTGGTAGCGTGCAGCACTCCTTGTTTGTATGTCCTGTATCAAAATGTAATATGATCTTCATCATAATGAAATAAGAAACTTTCTAAAAATAATCAATTTTAATATTCTGCATTGTTTCTGAAATAATCAAGTTTATATTTACTATTCCTCTCTCAGCATCTGTTTCTCTTCATTCTCTCTTCATGCAGCAGTTGGGTGTCAGATAGTCTTTGACAGTTAGACCCAATATATCTTATAGGAGGACTCACTCAAATAACGAATTCCAGTACAAACAAAATCTAACAAAACTGCCTTTTGCACAAATTCTGCATGTAGAGAGACAGGATTTCTGGTGAGCTCGAATACATCTTCTAGGCAAAAAAAGCCCCTTATAAGGGGGGCTCATTTTGCCTAGATGTATTAGAGCTCACCAGAAATCCTGTCTCTCTACATGCAGAATTTGTGCAAAAGGCAGTTATTTTTTTTGTACTGGAATCAGGTATTAGAGCTCACTCAAATAAATCTGCTAGTAAAGGAAGCCCCCTACCTATAAGATATATTGGATCTAACTGTCAATGAATATCTGACATCCAACTGCTGCATGAAGACAGAATGAAGAGAAAGAAATGCTGAGAGAGGAATAGTGAAGATGAACTTGATTATTTCAGAAATGATGCAGGATTTTTAATTGATTATATTTAGACAGTTTCTTTTTTCAGTATGATCAGGCTTATATATTATTTTTTCATTTTTGCAAGGCCCCTTTAAGGTAAGGTGTGGTTTAAAGCCATAGCAAAGTGACAGAAAGAGTCGTTAGCAAGAGCCAGCTGATAAAGACCTTGGGTTTCTGGGCACCAGTTGCTAGATGTGGTGTTAGGGAAAATAAGCCTCCATCTGAGCAGATCTCAATAAATTGCTAGAATATCCAGTGATACATAAACAGAAAAGGACTCATTCTTTAGTATGTTGCTTAAGATTCACAGGCAAAGCGACAAGGAAAAGGAAATATAAATATGCATTTTATACACTGTCACTGTAGCAACAATATTTATTGTGTGTAGAACATATTTTTTTCATACAAAACAGCTGCACATCAAACAGCAGTTCAGTCATGCTTTATGGCTGAAACATTAGCTTTCCTTTTTTTCCTCCTCCTGATCCACAGGCTATTCCTGCCCCTACCATACACAATGAGCCAATGATTGTTTGTTGAATACAAAAAGGTACCTTTATGAGTACCTAAAACTACCATTTGTTCTTATTCACCTGTTTGAGGGACTGCTCTATATTGATACATTGAGCTTCATGCCTGCAACTCTCTACATGCTAGGGATGCACCGAATCCACTATTTTAGATTCGGCCAAACCACTGAATCCTTTGCGATAGATTCAGATGAATATCGAACCGGACCTGAATCCTAATTTGCATATGCAAATTAGGGGTGGGAAAGGGCAAAAATTTTTGTTTTGTAACAAAAAGTCACACAATTTCCCTCCTCGCCCCTAGTTTGCATATGCAAATTAGGTTTAATAAAAAAAAAAGCTCACCCTGGTGGTCCAGTGGTGTGGCGGGGACGCCCGCCGCGCCGTGTCTGGCGCCATCTTTGCCTCCTAAGGGCGCGCGTGCGCCTCCATGTCATTTAAAGGCGCTGGCGTGATGCTGCCAGCGTGCAATGGTGCCATATTTGAAAAGTATAAAAGCCTAATTAAAGCCACAGGACTTTGCCCGTGATAGGAGTTTATTCCTGGTGCTTCCTGAGCTTTTGCTATTCCTGTTTTGAACCTGTTTGATTCCTGTTGTGACCCCTGCCTGGCTTTTGACTATTCTGACCTCTGGATCCTGACCCCTGCCTGATTACCGACTACCTCTTCTGATTTACCCTCTGATTAATTTCATGGTTTGACCCTTGCCTGCCTGACTACGTTTATTCTCTGCCTGCCCTGACCCGGCCTGATCTGACTACTCTTTTGCCTAAACGCCTTGTACTACGACCTTCTGCCCAAAGACTTTGCTTTACAGTCGTGCCCCCCTGCCAGAACCTATTGCCTTGAACCTCTTGTTTAAGTCCTGGTGGCATCCAAGTAGCTGAGGGCTCCTCCCAAGGCCAAAGGCGGTCACACTACAGGTGAAGCACGAGCCGAGACCAGGGTGCTTGGCATTTGTTCTGGTGTTGGGTGCCGACCGTTACATTAGGATTCGAATTGGCCGGGCAGAAGGATTCCACCGAATCCTGCTGTAAGGCCAAATCCTGGCAGAATCCCGAACTGAATCCTGGATTCGGTGCATCCCTACTACAAGCAGATTAAAAGTGAAGCAGATCAGCCCTCAGCCAGACAAGCTCCTGTTTCCCAGCACACCATTTTTACATGTACCCCACAGAGTTTGCTCACCCCTGAAAGAAAAGACAAACAGTGTACCTAAGCCACACAACAAAAATAAGCCCTTATACCTTGGAAATGCTGGAAAACAAAAAGTTTGGACTCGCTTCTGCCACTGTTCTTTCAATAAACAAATATTGAACCAGAGATTCAAGTTTCAACAAGTCAGTAAGAATGACAGTCACTAGTTTCCAGCAACTGGCAGCAAGTGAACTCCCTTAAACCGACCAAAAATCCACTTTTGGGCATGCACTCACGAACTTCTTGGAGACGAGGAAATTCCAAAAAAGCTTTATTTCACATTAGTTAAAACATCTGATGTGAAATAAAGCTTTTTTGGAATTTTTCCTTGCCTCCAAGAAGTTCGTGAGTACATAATCAAAAGTGGATTTTTCCCCTTGCTACGGGTTCGTGGCCTAGCACCCGAACCACCTTTGGAGTGCGGTGAGTGACCCTGTATTTAAAAAACTGTGCATAATACTAAAACAGTTGCGGGTTCGGGGCTAAAGCAGCCGAACCACAACTTAAAATTGGTGAGCGTCTGGATAAGAAACACATTATAAGCCATTTAAGGGTTGTATAAATAGCCAAAGAAAATGTATGATTAAAACGTGAAATTCAAGCATAGAAGCACCTAAAGAACGATTGAACTCCCTTATACTAGCTTTGGGCTGGTATAAGGGATTGGGCCCAGGATTGGGCCTTTTTCAGCAGGATTCTGCCCGGCCGAACCAAATCCGAATTTGCATATGCAAATTAGGGGCAGGGAGGGAAATTGCGTGACTTTGTCACAAAACAAGGAAGTAAAACATTGATACCCTTCCCACCCCTAACTTGAACATGCAAATTAGGATTCAGTTTCGATTCGGTATTCGGCCAAATTTTTCGCAAAGGATTTGGCAGAATCCAAAATAGTGGGTTTGGTGCATCCCTAGTTAGGCACCCTCGACTAGATATGCCTGCTTGTCTCCCATTATAGTTATAGAAACTAAAGTTATAGAAATTTGAAGAAAGAAGAAGGAATCCGATCACTCCAAGGTGCTCTCTGGAATAACCCCAGGCCGGTGCAGTTTTCTACCGATAGGAACACCAGCCTGGAGTGTGAGATAAGAATATATAATCACTTGGGGTTGCCTAACTTTTGGCACCCCCAAGTAAACACGCCTTTCATGCTCCTTTAATATCAATGAAAGTGTGGAATAAATGTTTATTGGAATGTTGATTAGATTATCATGATGCAAAATTTTATTATTGCATTTATATGACCTTAAAGGGACAGTTCGGTGGAAAAATAAAAACGGGGTAAATAGATAGGCTGTGCAAAATAAATAATGTTTCTAATAGTTAGGCATAAATGTAATGTATAAAGGCGGGAGTGACTGGATGTGTAACATAATAGCCAGAACACTACTTCCTGCTTTTCAGCTCTCTAACTCTGAGTTAGTCAGTGACTGGAAGGGAGGCCACATGGGACATAACTGTTCAGTGAGTTTGTAATTGATCATCAGCATTCAGCTCAGATTCAAAAGCAACAGTTATGACCCATGTGCCCCCCTCTCAAGTCACTGATTGGTTACTGCCTGGTAACCAATCAGTGGAAACGAAGAGAGCTGAAAAGCAGGAAGTAGTGTTCTGGCTATTATGTTAGACATTCAGTCACTCCAGCCTTTATACATTACATTTTTGGCTAATAACTACATTAAAACCATTTTTTATTCTATTTACCCAGTTTTTATTTTAATACTGAACAATTCCTTTAAAAGTTAGAGGACTGGGCCGTGCCTAGGGTGCTGGTAACTCCCATATACAGATTGTTTGTTGCACAATCCTTTCACAACATGATGGGAGCAGTAGTGCAACAGCTGAAGGGATTTATATAATATACATGGTCACATGTTTATTTGATGCAAAACGTTTCTTTCCCAATAATAAGGAAGGGTGTGCCTGTGTTTATACTGCAAATGCGGTATATAGAACTATTTAAAAGATAAATACAATAAATGTTTTTTTAATATATGAGAAAGCAAAGCTATAGGAGTTCATTGGGAGAATTTCCTGCGGACCTGACCCCGGGTATCTACAGCAGGAACGGATTGTTGCCAGACAGACCAGCTATCTTGACAGCGACTCCAATATTGCAATGGAAAATGTCGCCACTCACTGTACACTGATTTTGATAGGCATTTATTTCCCGCCCCACCCCAGGAGCATATCAAATCCTTATAAAACAAAATAACATTTAGGAGGTTGGCTCTGATTTAGGCAACTGTCCTATGCTTGACTATAATTCTGCCTAAATCTATTCAGGAGTCTCCAGGCAGCAATGCTGTAGAGCAGGGGTCTGCTAAAGGGAGATGGGGATCTATCAGTAAACCTTTAGCTGGGGATCAGTAGATCCCAGGACACTGTCAACAAACAGCTTGTCTAAATCACCCTCCTGTTTCATTCAGATATTTATTACATAAAGGTTACATATGAAATATTATATATAATATAAATTCTCATATATCTCCATTAAATATTGAACTAAAGCTTAACCAAAGAAGCTGCTTTAGCAGTAAAGATCTGCGTCTCCAAAGATGCCCCAGTAGCTCCCCATCTTCTTTTCTGCTGATTCACTGCACATGCTCTGTGCTGCTGTCACTTACTGAGCTTAGGGAGCCACTCACAATATACAGTACACATAGAATAGAAATGTCACAATATAAGGCTGATTAGTAATTAATACAGATAATTACTACATGGCAGCACAGAAACCAGTGCAATTAGCATCAGAATTGAATAATCAGCAAACCTGTAGCATCAGCTTATATTACAGCCAGGGAAGCTCATTTTCTGCTGGATAATTAGTGACGAGCCCTAAGCTTAGCTTCTCAACAGCCAATCAGAGCCCACTGAGCATGCGAGTGTCACAGACACTTTCCAAGATGGTGACCCCCTGTGACAAGTTTGAAGTCCTGGATCATTGCTGCTATTGACAAGCTGAAACTTTAGCCTCGTGCAATAAATTCACTATATAAAATATGCCATTTTTAGCCCTATAATTTCTTAGAGTCTTTAAGGAAGGCTTACCCGTGTCATTTTGAAAAAATCCAAAGATGGCCGAGTCCACCGGACATCTTCGTCACGCCTGCGTTTTAGCCGCGTTTTCCTTTCGTTGAGGACACACGGCTGGGAGCGGCATCTCAGCAAGCCCTGGCGCCGCCGGAGCTCTGGAGTTGAGGTGGGTGTGCTATTGGCTGAAGGCGAAAGATCTGCATTTTCCGTAATGTGCTCCTGAGAGAGGGAGAAGCGTCTCCTCGGATTGAATTCAGTGGGCTCCGTAGAGTTCCAGTGGACGTTATAAACGGCACTTCCTTCGTTAC
This sequence comes from Xenopus laevis, assembly GCF_017654675.1. Taxonomy (NCBI): domain Eukaryota; kingdom Metazoa; phylum Chordata; class Amphibia; order Anura; family Pipidae; genus Xenopus; species Xenopus laevis. Next base: position 11,516,209 of record NC_054372.1, read on the forward strand.
TATCTACAAAGCCACTGCTGGCCGATGATGGCCTCTGGACTGGAGAAGTGTCGCAGGTGGAGGCCACAAAGATGTTCTTGACCGTGACTGGATTTTGTGGCAGGCTGATGCTTGTGCTTCTCTGAAGGTTGCCACCACCGTGACTGTTGCATCGCTGCAAAGTGGTGCTCCCACCACTGTTGCATCGTCTTTTTGATACCGGAGTCCAAACTTTGGAATTGCCAGGTTTCCAGGGTGACCTACAGCGGGACAGTTCATCTGGCTCAGACAATGACCTGCAGTGTCTTTTTGTAGGGGGTGCCAGGGGCTGTCCAAAGCCGTCATTTAGAGTCAGTCCACTTATCCACCCAGAGACCTTGGCTGCATTGGACGACTCGTTTTGCCACTGCTGACCGTAGCTGCCCGAAGTGCCTGCACCGAAGGGGTACGTGGAGAAGGAAAAGATTGAGTTCTTGTTCACCTCATTCCTGATTGGATATGTCCCGTTGAGGACTTTCCAAGGGCTGTCTTCTATAAAGGAGAAAAGAATTAAAAAGAAGAACATTAGAACACAAGACGTGAAAGAATATCCGTAAAAGGGGTGGTTCACATTTACATTAATGTTTATTATGTTATAGAATGGACAATTCCAAGAAACATTTCAACTGGAATTCATTTTTTATTTTTGATACTTTTTGAATAATTTGCCTTCTTTCCAGCTTTCAAACGGGGGTCACTGACCCAATCTAAAAAGCAAATGCTCTGTAAGGCTACACGTTTATTGATATTACTCACCTTTCTATTCAGGCCTCTCCCATTCATATTCCAGTCTCTTATTCAAATCAATGCATGGCTGCTAGGGGAATTTGGACCCTAGCAACCAGACTGCTGAAATTGCAAAACTGGAGAGCTGCTGAATAAAAAGCTAAATAACTCAAAAACCACAAAAACCAATTGCAAATGGTCTCAGGATATCACATCATACTAACAGTTAATGTAAAGGTGAACAACCCATCTAACAGCCACAAATAGAATGTTCGCACGCTCGAGATAGACTGCCTTCAGGACCGAATTTCTCTACGCCTGTTTTTAACCATTTCATCAAAGTGCATAATGGAAGCTGCCATACTGCTTGCCTTGTCTGGGCAGATTCTTATCATTTCCATATAAATCTAAAAGACATTTTTGTGCAGGCACACTTTATATAAAAGTATAATTTGACAGGCCAGTACAGTGGTCTTAAAAAACCCCCCCACCACTTAATCGTATGTACTTGAGTATTCGTTCCCTTCAAGCCTTTGTGCCTGGGAGTTTTTACAATGCAAAGCAGCCTACGAGCACCCGAGGAGCCTGTGATTCTACAGTATTGTTCCAAATCCAGCACTCTACAAATTAATTTCCCGGCCCCTCTTTAAAGGGCATCGGATTTGCAACAGAAAAGGCTTTTTTTAGTACTCCGCTGGATACCTTTTGTTTTATCTAAAAACAACCAAAAAAAAAAAATTAATAAATCTAACGTTTTTTTTTTTCTTTAAACTTACCATTGATTTCGTAAGGGAACAAGCAGGCACTTTTGTTCAGTTTCACAGATGGGTGCTGAAATTAACCAGAGAGAAGGGTTTCAGCACCATAGACATCAGAACATGGTGTGAAAGACACTCATCTTAAAAACTTATCATGGACACAACAAAGCAGGAGATCAGGAGAGAGAAAAAAAAATGCATTTAAATAATAATCCTGTGCGAGGCGGATAAAACCAGCGTGGAGTATGCCAATTTTCTGTATTGTGCAAACTGATGAACACTGCCCGCTTAAATATTCCAACCGATAATGACCTTTGGGAAAAATTCCTTAGAAATTAAAAAAATTCTACTCTCTATTTTAGAACCTTTGGTGGCCCATTACATGGGGACAGAGGAGTCTGGCAGTTCCTTTATTTTTATATACAAAATACATATATAAATGAACACTGCCTGCTCTACTGTTCCAACCAATTGTGGCTTTTTTGGAAAAAATTAAATCTAACGTCTTGGGGATTTATTTTAGAGATTATAAAATGGTATCCTCCGTTCAACCATATTAACTTATTGTTTAGGGGTTCTTTTTAATTCTGTGAGTCAGAGGCAGACTATAATGCTATTAATGATAATAAGGAGTACAGTAAAAGTAAATGTCATATTTCTCTGCAGCTACACAAATATTCACAATGTACTGCCCAATTTATGGTCTTTCAGTTGAAGTTCAAATTCATTCTGCAGTTTCTATAGCCATTAGTACAGACCTGAGTAGTCAATATTGTGTGTGCTTCAACCACCTTATTTAACCTTGTGGGGTGGGGTGGGTGCAAAGCAGTCTGGATAGACAAACTGGAAAAAAATACAGCTGCAGCATCTTGAAGGCTTGAAAAAGGTTTAGAGTAAGCCCCGAAACATTGCCTGGTTCTTTGACCTAACAAATTCAAGTTTTCACTTTTTGCAACAAAGAGGTGCTGCAGCTGCATTTTTAAAAAATTTAAATTTAATATAAGCTTGATCATACGGAAGTAAGAAACTTACTAACTAAAATCAATAAAAACATTCTGAATTGTTTCTGAAATAATCAAGTTTATGTTCACTATCCCTCTCTCAGCATCTGTTTCTCTTCATTCTGTCTTCATGCAGCAGTTGGGTGTCAGATATTCATTGACAGTTAGATCTAATATATCTTAAAGGGGGGCTCCTTTCCTAGCAGATGAATTAGAGCTCACTCAAATATGATTCCAGTACAAACAAAATGTAACAAAATAACTGCCTTTTGCACAAATCCTGCATGTAGAGAGACAGGATTTCAAAAGAAGTCCCCCTATAACATAATTCATCTGACACCCAACTCCTAAATGAAGACAGAATGAAGAGAAACAGATGCTGAGAGAGGAATAGCGACGATAAACTTAATTTCAGAAACTGTACATAATTTTTAATTGCTTGTAGAAAGTTTCTTATTTCAGTACAGGTATGGAATCCATTATCCAGAATGCTCAGATCTTCCAATAATTTAATCTTTGTTTCTTAAATCTATAACAAAATCATATAAACATTAAATAAACCCAATAGACTGGTTTTGCCTCCAATAAGGTTTAATTATATCTTAGATCAAGTACAAGCTACTGTTTTATTATTAGAGAGAAAAAGGAAAGTCTATGGGAGACAGCTTTTCCGTAATTCATAGCTTTCTGGATAACGGATCCCATACCTGTATGCTGAAGGCAATTTTAAATTTTAATTTTCGCGATAGTTCCCCTTGAAGCACTTATTTTGGAACCCCCCAGCTAGGCCATAGACCATACAGCTTTCTATTATTTTCAAGTGGAGGTAAAGCCCATATGATTAACAAACTTCCTCGCCAAGATACCATTGTTCCAACACTTCCTCTGCACGGATAGCCTTGGTTCTTTTTGGCTCCACATCCTCAAAATACACCCCTGTTTTCTCGGTTTCTATTTAGAAAACTATTTAGGCACAAAATACCGGTGTTGCAATCCCAAATTGCAGGCATCTTAACCCGCTCACTGCAAGATTCATACTTAAAGGGGAACTATTGCGAAAATGAAAATGTAATATCAGCTTCAGCATACTGAAGTTTATCTTCACTATTCCTCTCTCAGCATCTGTTTCTCTTCATTCTGTCTCATGCAGCAGTTGGGTGTCAGATAATCATTGACAGTTAGATCCAATATATCTTATAGGGGGGCTCCTTTTGCCTAGAAGATGTATTCGAGCTCACTCTATTAAACTCACCAGAAATCCTGTCTCTCTACATGCAGAATTTTTGCAAAAGGCAGTTATTTTGTTAGATTTTGTTTGTACTTAAATTGAGTGAGCTCTAATTCATCTGCTAGGAAAGGAGCCCCCCTATAAGATATATTGGATCTGTCAATGAATATCTGACACCCAACTGCTGCATGAAGACAGAATGAAGAGAAACAGATGCTGAGAGGAAAAGTGAATATAAACTTTTATTATTTCAGAAACGGTACAGAATATTTAATTGACTGTATTTACAAAGTTATTTATTTCAGTATGCGGAAACATATTAAATTTTCATTTTCGCTATAGTTCCTTTAATGCAATAATGTGACTTTAATCTCTCTGTGTTCTTCGGTGCTAAAACTGCACAGAGACAATTGTCAAAATATATAGACTTGTAATTAAATTTCAAACATGGCTGCTCCCTGTTGACATTAAATGAGATGGAATGCATTGTATAGAACACAGGCTATAGCCTCAGATTACATGAAATTGTATTTAAAGGACGATAAACAGAAAACGAACGCTTACTTCAAAAAAGCAAATATGGTGCCATTAACTTTTACAGAGCAGAGTGCATGTTTCCAGGAAACACATTTATTTATTTTTGGTGCCAGAGGCTGAGATACAAGGGTTTGCCAAAGGTTGCACAGTCCATGGTTACAGCCTCAGCCATAACAACTCCGATAAGGGGCACAAAATCAGAATACAGCAAGGACTTTATTCAACTAACACCCAGCAAAGTGCACAAGGTTTATATTTAGGTTCCCCTTTAGGGTTTGCGTCTGTTTCCCCCGATAATCCTGCTGTGCGAAAGGGGAATTGAGGTCACGGTGGAGCACACAGCCGCTCCTCACACGGGGACGTTATTAATGCCAATGGACTTGGTAAAGTAGGAAACTCTTGTCTGTTTATTAGTTATTTTGGCATCGGGTGAATGTGTCAATTGATAAAAACAGGAGTATTTGCCAAAGTGCAAGTTTCAAACTCATAAAATGTTCTGGTTTAGGACAGTTAAAATGTCAAGATTATAGGGCAGTGACATTTCCATGGTATTAATCGATTCTTCCTGCACATCCATGATATCATAGGGGATAAAGTTCTATATACGTCAGACATGGGGAAAATAAAGGAAATCAGAGGTTAAAAGGAAAAGTGAAATCTGAAGTATTAGTTGTACATTACATGGGCAAAGGTTACTGTACATTCCAAGCAGGGCCTACGTGCTCCCTGCAAGCGTCAGCTCCCACAATCCTCAGACAGATACGATTACACATCCACTAGACTAACCACACTTTGGGAAATGAATCCATATTACTGCAGGCTAAAGGGGAAATCCTAGATCATTTTTATGTTGAAACATAGTGGGCTTTAATACTTAAAGGAGAAGGAAAACTACTGAAGCAGTTTATTGCCAATAGATTAGCCACAATAGTGCAAGCTATAACACTGTATTTATTCTGCAGAATGCTTTCCATACCTGAGTAAACAGCTCTAGAAGCTGTTTGTTTCGGATAGCAGCTGCCATATTAGCTTGGTGTGACATCACTTCATGCCTGAGTCTCTCCCTGTTCACTCATAGCTCTGGGCTCAGATTACAGTAGGGAGGGGAGGAGGGGGCGACAATCTCCCCGATCTGCCTTCCCGCCGGCTATAATGAGAAATCGGCAGCGGTATGAAACTCGCAGTGCTTGATTTTCCGAAGTCGACCAAGGAAACTTCGGAAAACGAAGCACCGCAAGTACCATCTCGCTGGCAATTTCTCATTATAACCGGCGGGAAGGTAGGGTAAGGCAGATCGGGGAGAGGCGATTAGTCACCGGGCGACTAAATCTCTCCCAATCTCCCCGTGTGCCCTAACCCTAAAGGGCTGTGGTTGCCTTGGGCTGGTACAGAAGCACAAAACATAATGTACAACATTTCTAGCTACTTCTTTAGTTAAGCTTTACTTGTCCTTTAAATAAACCCAATCCTATTGGCCACCAATATGGCTGTGTGTGAGTTGGCCTTCCTGTAATTTAGAGCTTTCTGCATAAGGGATCCCATACCTGTAATAGCTATAGTGGTAAAATCTGATCCCAGTAAAGTACAAGATATGGGTTAGTCTACTGGGCTGTTCCTGCAGAAATGTGCTTAGTATAGGGGGGTAATAGCTATACTGAAATGTTTTACTACCTTTTGGATAACAGGCAACTTCTCGCAGCAGGAAGAAATGGTGCCATTACAAGAGGTATTTTCTTATCATACCCAGACAGCTCTCTTGGACATCAAATATCCCACCAATAATAGGAAGCCTTCACATTAGGTCTTTCTTTGACCAGTTATTTTTCCCCAGGATACTTTCCATTGTTCTCCAGATACACTTGCTTACAGCCAACCCACATGCTCTGCGACTGCTTGTTCCGCTTTTTGTCCTTGTTAGCAGACAATACGCAGCTTGAGCTCACTGTGACCTGGGTTCCCCAAGGCTGCTATATGCAGAATAGTAAAATAAATACAAATTAAGGCAATTGCATCTGCACAGACCTGCTCAATGACTTACTGGCAAATACTGTAGTTCGTGCCATCTATCTATAAATAACGGCTTCCCCTGAAAGCTACAGATTGCACTCTTCTCTCAGCCCAAAGGGTAATATACAAGTATGGGACCTGTTATCCAGAATGCTTGGGACCTGGTGTTGGATCTTCATACCTTAAAGGGATACGGTCATAGGAAAAAATGTTTTTTTGAAAACACATCAGTTAATAGTGCTGCTCCAGCAGAATTCTGCACTGAAATCAGTTTCTCAAAAGAGCAAACCGATTTTTTTTATATTTAATTTTGAAGTCTGACATGGGGCTAGACATATTGTCAGTTTCCCAGCTGCCCACAGTCATGTGATTTGTGCTCTGATAAACTTTAGTCACTCGGATGCATTGAATCCACTATTTTGGATTCGGCCGAATCCTTTGCAAAAGAAAAAAAAGGCACAAAACAAAAAAGTAAAAAATGTTTTTACCCTTCCCACCCCTAATTTGCATATGCAAATTAGGATTCGGATTCGGCCGGGCAGAAGGATTTGGCCGAATAGGAATCCTACCGAAAAAGGCAAAATCACAAACCGAATCCTTGATTCCGTGCATCCCTACTCTTTACTGCTGTACTGCAAGTTGGAGTGATATCACTGCCTCCCTCCCCCCCAGCAGCCTTATAACAAAACAATGGGAAGGTAACCAGATAACAGCTCCCTAACACAAGATAACAGCTGCCTGGTAGATCTAAGAACAGCACTCAATAGTAAAATCCAGGTCCCACTGAGACACATTCAGTTATATTGAGTAGGAGAAACAACAGCCTGCCAGAAAGCAGTTCCATCCTAAAGTGCTGGCTCTTTCTGAAATCACATGACCAGGCAAAATGACCTGAGATGCACCTACACACCAATATTACAACTAAATACACTTGCTGGTTCAGGAATGACATTTTATATTGTAGAGTGAATTATTTGCAGTGTAAACAGTGTTATTTACAAATAAAAACCATCATAAAAATCATGATGGAATCAATTTAAGTCAACTAGAAAACATTAAATAAACCCAATGGGTTGGTTTTGCTTCCAATAAAGATTAATTATATCTTAGTCTGGATCAAGTACAAACTACTGTTTTATTTTTAGAGAAAATAAAAAAAATTAAAAATCTGGATTTGGATAAAATGTAGTCTATAGGAGATGGCCTGTCTGTAAATCGGACCTTTTTGGATAATGGGTTTCTGGATAACCGATTCCATACCTGTACTTGCAACTTACACGGTGTAGCTAAAAGTGCAGATACAGGCATGAGATCAGTTTTCCAGAAACCCATTATCCAGAAGCTTAAATAATATGAGGCACAACAGGGCTGCTGATGCCGTTTCTAAACAGCCATTAGTAACCCAAAAGTATTTTAAAAAATATAAAATTATATATTTTTCTTCACAAAGGGCATTATTTCAGTTATGCCTTCAGTTATTTCAGGTATGTGATTAAAGGAAATACTTAAAATTGTTTGCATTTTTTTTTAGACGGTTTTCCCTTGATGAATCACCAGAAACTATACATGTATATGGCAGTCATCCAAATCACTCTTGCACTGAAGAAATGTTATTAAAAAAAATAATCTCAACAGTTTGGCCAATAACTGGAAGCATTTCTTATGAGCTTAAGTAATATGTTAGAATCCTATAAACACACGTCAGCTCAGTAGAGCAAGCAGTATAACAGTCCTACTCCTATTAAAGAAGAAGGAAAACTACTAAGGCATTTTATTGTCAATAGATAGTGCAAGCTATAACACTATATTTATTCTGCAGAATGCTTTACCATACCTGAGTAAACAGCTCTAGAAGCTCTGTTTGTTTAGGATAGCAGCTGCCATATTAGCTTGGTGTGACATCACTTCCTGCCCGAGTTTCTCCCTGCTTACTCATAGATCTGGGCTCAGATTACATCATGGAGGGAGGGAGGGAGAGAGGAGCAAACTGAGCATGCTCAAGCCCTAGCCCTGGAGGTTTAAGCTGAAAACAGGAAGTCTGATACAGAAGCCCATGAGTACACAATAGAAGGAAAGAAATGTGCTGTTTCTTTTGACAGAGGACTCAGAGCAAAATTACTTTGTGGGTTTACTGGTGTATTTATATAGACCTTTCTGATAAAGCTTACTTAATTTCAGCCTTTCCTTCTCCTTTAACAAATTCCCCTGCTGCAGACAACTCCTGCCATGAATCGCAGGCTGATGACCACAGCAATTTGTTCTACAAGGTGAAAATTGCTTTCCTGTGGGAACTTTCATGCCATTCATGAGTCAGAGATCTGGAATTCCCAACTGCAAACAGTATGGCAGCCCTTAGCAACAAAAGGGGGTGGGAGGAGTGTTTGGTTGCAGACTCCACTTACACACCACTGAAATGTCTGAAAACATTACGAAGCACCCACTAAGAGACTGGGATGATTTCTTTTTTTTATAGAATATGAAAGGCAATATCAGCTGCTAAACCCTGCAAGCAGCTGTAAAAACATACAAAATCTAGAATGGTTTTCTATTTATTTTTCCGCAAACAGACAGCTAAGCTTCGTGTGCACAGAACATCCCTTCTCAGCATTTTAGCGGTTTTATGAAATAGGGAGCTGCCATATAGCTTTCCGTACAAAACTAGACATTAGAAATATAGGGCTGGACTCAACATGCAGCTTCTGGGTATAATTATGTAAAAATGTGAATCAATATGATAAATATATGAGGAATATTACATGGAATGGAATGGAAAATGGCTAGAAGATAAAACCTGAGAAAAAGGCATATTTCTCTAACAGCTGCTTAAAGGAGAAGGAAAGCTGCAGATGCATTTTATTGCCAATAGATTAGCTGCAATAGTGTAAGCTAGAATGCTATATTTATTCTGCAGAATGCTTTACCATACCCGATTAAAAAGCTCTAGAAGCTCTGTTTGTTTAGGATAACAGTTGCCATATTAACTTGCTGTGACATCACTTCCTGCCGGAGTCTCTCCCTGCTCACTCATAGCTCTGGGCTCAGATTACAGCAGGGAGGGGAGGAGGGAGGAGCAAACTGAGCATGCTCAAGCCCAAGCCCTGGAGGTTTAAGCTGAAAACAGGAAGTCTGATACAGAAGCCCATGAGTACACAATAGAAGGAAAGAAATGTGTTTCTTTTGACAGAGGACTCAGAGCAGCATTACTTTGAGGGTTTACTGGTGTATTTATATAGACCTTTCTGATAAAGCTACTTAATTTTAACCTTTCCTTCTCCTTTAAGTGAAATGGACCTGCCTACCTATGATAAAACTTGAATCCACACTGCTGGATGAGTCGGTAGCAGAATACAACATGTAACTATTGAAATAAGGTTTGGAGGGGTGAAATATATCCATTGTTGCTTAATAATAAACAGGTTGATTACTCAGACTTAAAGGGGCTGTTCACCTTTGAGTTAACTTTTAGTATGATGTAGAGATTGATATTCTGAGACCATTTGCAATTGGTTTTTGCTTTTTATTATTTGTGGTTTTTGAGTTATTTTGCTTTTTAATGAGCGGCTCTACAGTTTGCAGTTTCAGCAATCTGGTTGCTAGGGTACAGATTACCCTAGCAACCATGCATTGATTTGAATAAGAAACTGGAATATGAATAGGAGAGGCCTGAATAGAAAGATGAGCAATAAAAAGTAACAGCAACAATATATCTGTAGCCTTACAGAGCATTGGTTTTTAGATGGGGTCAGTGACCCCATTTGAAAGCTGGAAAGAGTCAGAATAAGAAAGCAAATAATTAAAAAAAACTATAAAAGATAAATAATTACAACCAATTGAAAAGTTGCTTAGAACTGGCCATTCTATAACATAATAAAAAGTAAACCTAAAGATGAACCACCCCTTTAAAGTAAACTCCCTTTAAGTTAACTTTTAGTATGTCATATAATGGCTAATTCTAAGCAACATTTGAATTGTTCTTCATTATTAATTTTTTATTTTTTTTAAATTATTTGCCTTTTTCAGATGGGGGTCACTGACCCCTTCTAAAAACAAATGCTCTATAAAGCTGCACATTTTTTGTTATTGGTACATTTATTACTCATCTTTCGATTCAGGCCTCTCTTTTTCATATTCCAGGCTCTTATTCAAATCAATGCATGGTTGCTAGGGTAATTTGGATCCTAGCAATCAGTTTGTTGAAACTGCAAACTGGAGAGCTGTTGAATAAAAATCTAAATAAATAAAAAAACACAATAAAAAATTAAAACCAGAATCAGATTATCAATCTCTACATCATACTAAAAATTAACTCAAAGGTGAAGAATCCCTTTAATTCAGCATTATAGTGTGTTCGTTCAACATCCAGAACTTGTAAGCTTGAATAAGTCAATTTCAATACGCATTGCTGAAAAATGACAGGTGCATTTGACTAAAGTTCAGAAAGTTAATTTCCAGTGAAATTAGACAAAGTGAATGTGACTCACAATTACTCACCAGATTAAGGTTGTAGGTTTTACATGACAGATCATCCAAGCTCTGGTTCTGAAGCTTCTCGGTTATTAATGTTACCATGGTAGTTTCCCCCCCCCTTTTCAGCGTGTGAAATGGATAAGCTTGGTCTAATACTGATCGGCCATTTTAGTTGATGGCGTGGTGGTGGAGTTTACGCCTCCATCTTGCAAAAGCAGAGTTTCTTAATTCATTACAGGGTTCCAGTGCATTCTTCTCATCTGCAAGAGACAGAACGTGGTTAAAGCACAGATGTTCAGTGGCAGAAGCTAAAGGAAATGTATAAAATATATAAAATAACTGCATTAAAATATCCGGAGGAAGTCTCATCTGACCTGCAGCTGTAACTGTACTGTGACAACGGTCTATATAAAACCAAAACCATCTGAAAGTAGTGTGGATGGCTTGATGCACTTCAATTCCACCATTACATCTGTTATACAGGTATGGGACCTGTTATCCAGAACACTCGGGACCGGAGGCTTTCCGGATAACGGATCTTTCCGTAATTTGGATCTTCATACCTTAAGGGTAAGCCCACACTGAGGCAACTTTGGGCGACTATTGAAAACGCATCGCCGCGTGTGCATTAGTGCAGGCGACTTTTCATTGTCACCTATGGGGAAAAACTCTGAGGCAGTTTGGTGAGATAGTCGCTCAAAAGACGAGGCGATTAGTCGCCAGGCGACAAAATCTCCCCGAATCTGCTCGTGTGGACTAGCCCTAAAGGGATAGTTCACCTTTAAAGTAACTTTTAGCATGTCATAGAATGCAAAATTCAAAGCAACTTTGTATTAGGGATGCACCGAATCCACTATTTTGGATTCGGCCAAATCCCCCTTGGAAGATTCGGCCGAATCCTGAACCGAATCCTAATTTGCATATGCAAATTAGGGGCGGGGAAGGAAAAAGTGGGCAAAAAAATTGGTTCCCTTCCTTGTTTTGTAACAAAAAGTCACGTGAAATCCCGCACTCCCCACAATTTGCATATGCAAATTAGGATTCGGTTTGGCCAGGCAGAAGGATTTGGCCGAATCCGAATCTTGATGAAAAAGGCCGAATCTTGGCTGAATCCCGAATCGAATCCTGGATTCGGTGCATCCATACTTTGTATTTATTTTATTTTTTTTTTATAGTTTTTTTAGTTATCTGCCTTTTTCTTTGGATTTTTCTCAGCTTTTCCCTGACCCCATCTAATAACAAATGCTCTATAAAGCTACACATTTTTTGTTATTGCTACTTTTTATTTCTCCCCTTTCTATTCAGGCCTCTCCTATCCATATTCCAGTCTCTTATTTAAATCAATGCATGGTTGCTAGGGTAATTTGGATCCTAGCAACCCAATTGCTGAAACTGCAAACTGGAGAGCTGCTGAATAAAAAGCTAAATAACTCAAACCACAAATAGAAAATCAAAACCAATTGCAAGTTGTCTAAGAATATCATGCTCTACATCATACTAAAAGTTAATTTAAAACCCCTTTGGCAAAAATAATATAAATGCAAGTTATACACTAAATGGCAATGTGTTGGGAGTTTCCTTAAATGAGAAGGATCTAGGGGTCTTTGTAGATAACACGTTGTCTAATTCTGGGCAGTGTCATTCTGTGGCTACTAAAGCAAATAAAGTTCTGTCTTGCATAAAAAAGGGCATTAACTCAAGGGATGAAAACATAATTCTGCCTCTTTATAGGTCCCTGGTGAGGCCTCATCTGGAGTATGCAGTTCAGTTTTGGACTCCAGTCCTTAAGAGGGATATAAATGAGCTGGAGTGAGTGCAGAGACTAAGTGCAACTAAACTGGTTAGAGGGAGGGAAGACTTAAATTATGAGGAGAGACTGTCAAGGTTGGGGTTGTTTTCTCTGGAAAAAAGGCGCTTGCGAGGGGACATAATTACACTTTACAAGTACATTAGAGGACATTATAGACAAATGGCAGGGGACCTTTTTACCCATAAAGTGGATCACGTACCAGAGGCCTCCCCTTCAGACTAGAAGAAAAGAACTTTCATTTGAAGCAACGTAGGGGGTTCTTCACAGTCAGGACAGTGAGGTTGTGGAATGCACTGCCGGGTGATGTTGTGATGCTGATTCAGTTAATGACTATAAGAGGGACTTGGATGATTTTTTGGACAGACATAATATCAAAGGCTATTGTGATACTAAACTCTGTAGTTAGTATAGATATGGGTATATAGAATTTTAATTAAAAGTAGGGAGGAGTGTGTGTATGGATGCTGGGTTTTCATTTGGAGGGGTTGAACTTGATGGACTTTGTCTTTTTTCAACCCAATTTAACTATGTAACTATGTAAGTCTACTAGAAAATCATATAAACATTAAATAAACCCAATAAGCTGGTTTCACTTCCAATAAGGATTAATAATATAAATCTACATCAAGTAAAAGCTACTGTTTTATTATTACAGGTATGGGATCCGTTATCCGGAAAGCTCTGAATAACAGAAAGGCCCATAGCCTCCATCATATCCAAATTTTTAAAAATGATTTCCTTTTTCTGTGTAATAATAAAACAGTCGCTTGTACTTGATCCCAACTAAGATATAATTAATCCTTATTGGAAGCAAAACCAGACTATTGGTTTTATTTAATGTTTTTGGTAGAATTAAGGTATGAAGATCCAAATTCTGGAAAGATCAAATATCCTGAAAACCCCAGGTCCCGAGCATTCTGGATAACATGTCCCATACCAGTACAGAGAAAAAGGAAATCCTGATGACGGCTTGAGGTAAGAGCCCAAAGGTCGAAATAAACTACAAAATTTTTATGCACTAAAAAGTCGTGCGAGTGAAGTTCATTTGATGCGTTTTAGATTTATCTATTTATAACCAGCACCCAGGCATTGACTACCATTTGGATTAATGTGTGCACCAGCTTATAGTTGGAGATGAAGATTTATAAAACCTGCATGGTTAAAGGAAAACTATACCCCCCCCCCAAACCATGTAGGTCTCTATAAAAATGTATTGCATAAAACAGCTCATATGTAAAACCCTGCTTCATGTAAATAACCATTTTCATAATAATATACTTTTTTAGTAGTATGTGCCATTGGGTAATCATAAATAGAAAATTGCCATTTTAAAAAATAAGGGCCACCCCTGGGATCCTACAATTCACAGTGCACACAAAACAAACAAACCATACATGTTAGGTCACATGAGCCAATTAACAGACAGAGGTGTGTATTTTGCTTCCTCGCTTCTTACTGTTACAGTTAGAGTTGTAGTATTTCTGGTCAGGTGATCTCTGAGGCAGCACACAGACCATCACAAAATGGTGGCTCAAGGTAAGAGATGTAAAAGGACAATATTCACTTAAATATATATACCAGTTTGGTGAGATTCTTTACTATGCCACTTAATTTAATCTAAACTATCATTTTGGGGGTATAGTTTTCCTTTAAAGGGCTCTAGTGACTTTGAGCATTTAATTTTCCAAGTTTACTTTTCCTTTAAAGATGTAACCTCAGCTGACTATTGTTAAAGACCAGATATAACCCTATTCTCTCAGCCTCGACTCTACCTAGTTTTTGGAGGTTTTCTGTAACACAATGAACTTGGCCAGTCAAACTGTTAGTAAAAAAAAAATGCCTGAGCTCCTGAGAAAACAACTGCACAGTAATTATTAGGGGTGCACCAAATCCACTTTTTTGAATTCGGCCGAACCCCTGAATCCTTCGAGAAAGATCCGGCCAAATACCGGACCGAATCCGAACCCTAATCTGCATATGCAAATCAGCGAGGGGGAGGGGAAAATAGTGCCGCTTCCATGTTTTGTGACGAAAAGTCACATGATTAAGGATTCGATTCAGGCACAAAGATTCGGCGAATCCTGCTGAAAATGGCTGAATCCTGGCCGAATACCGAGCCGAATCCTGGATTCGGTGCATCCCTAATAATTATCAGCCACTTATTTAATTAATACTATCCACACCTTAAGACAGCTAGCTGGGTTATTACAGCAATACCATAGTTGGTGGGAACCAAACACGGATTATGTTTTCTGAATAGTAACAATGTAATTTGTGCCACTTGGCTGGAAGGATAACCACAGATATACAATTCTCTCAATAGAATTACCCAATAAGGTGCAATAAAGACAAGAAAACAAAAAGCAAGATATCCACATTCAGTAGCCAACCAGCAGCCAAATATAGCTCACAAGATACTATGCATCCAATTTACAATTAGTAAATTAAAAATCAATCTGAGGTTATTACTCCATGGAGTATGGACAGGAGAATGTCATATGACTTCCTGCATGGAGTCCTAATGATTTGATTGGTGGAAACTTTATGCATGTTAATTATACATTAACAAGAGCACTGGGCAAGGGAAACTAGTTTTTGTGCAGCTGTAATCAAATTAAATAAATCAGTCATATACGGACATGGATGGCATGTGCTGAAGGAACCTCCCCCTTGGGCGCCTTACAGGAAGTCTACCCTGCAGGAGGCAGGATCAGAAAACCAAGATGGCGACTTACAGGACAGGGGGAGAGCTTCAGAAAACAATTGCAAAACAAAATAAATCAACTCAGGGTTGCGTGTGTGCTTGTAATATATAACTGACCTTTTCCTCATGGTCAAGTTAACTTGAACATTATATAATTAGACTGCTCCTAGTAAATCCTCCATGGTATATTACTGCGGCACTACATGCCTTCCATTCTTGTAGATAAGCCTTTGGGGACTGACAGACTGTCATCTACTAGAGATCTGATGTGCTACTAGTCAAATAACATTAATATCAGAGCAAACTTGAGCCCACGACAAAATAAACGTGTTGCAACAGCCACACAGATGTACGTGTAAGATTCCATGCCTGCTTGTCTGCCTCCCAGTACAGTCTATACACATTAACTGCGGCTTACTCAGATGGAAGATTGTTGCGGACACGTCAAGAGTCAACTTGTGCTTAATGCTTCCTCGGAAAGTAAAAATCCCATGGGGCATCTGCAGTTCCCTTCAGATATCATTGCATCAGGGACAGTGTTGATTTGATAAAGATATCGACTTCTGGCTTCACATTAGTAGCATATCATCTTAAATCAGTAGCCATGTTTTAGCAGGAAAAGTGCTTAGAGACTAGGCTAATCCATTTATAAATATTATATTATTTAATCTAATTTGGAAATTGAAAGGCCAGCATTGGCAGAACCCCATTACCTACACTATGATGCAATGGTCTTTCCACACTTAACTGCTAAGAATGATGTTTATCATAGTGAAGGTATTTTGGAAAACACCACATATTATATAATTTGTTCCCTGATTGTGCCTCCCGTTATCTCCACACAGGCTCACACCCAAGTGCTCTTCTTTCTCACACTTCCTAGAAGTCATCGGAGCCACACGCTATATCCAAAATCCACTACCACCCCATCTGCTGAGCTTTCAAGAGCCTCCAGACTCCCCATATTCTCACTGGCAGTCTCCACTTGGGTCAGACACTGGCCAATTTCATTGTGAATACCGAACATGGTTGGCACGGCCTTAAATGGCTAAGGTTTTGGGTGTTCTTGTTTTATTATACACACCTTGGGTTAATTAAATTGGATACTGGGCAAGAGTGCTAACACAATGTGCAAGGAACCATGGGCTTATCCGCAACCCACCGATCACCATTAAATAAATTATTCAGTGTAAAAATAAAAACTGGGTAAATAGATAGTCTGTGCAAAATAAAAAAATGTGTCTAATATGGTTAGTTAGGCAAAAATGTAATGTATAAAGGCTGGAGTGACTGGATGTGTAACATAATAGCCAGAACACTACTTTTCAGCTCTCTTGATTTACAGTATACTGATAAGTAACACTAGAAATGTGCAGAAAATTATAAATGATCTCTTGATGGATAAAAACAGAAGTTAAAAGTCATGATACAGAGCCTGGCAGTTCATTTCCAGCAGCTGCAGGAAGGGATTTATGCCCCGCAGTAAAGATTACACAGTGAAGGGCAGATGATCTCTCTCCCAGTTGTACCTTTGACAGGAGACGTTACCTTTCCAGATGCTCTGGCAGCCAGAACAAACAGAGCCAACAGATGGGATATTGTACTCGGCCCCTGACAAGGCTCAGTCCGTTTGCAAGCTGCCAGCATGAGAGTTCACAGGCCTTACTGGGTTCCCTTATTTTTGGGGGGGTGGGGGCATAATTGCTGACTTGGGTCCCCATAAGCCAATCCTGCAGGTTATGGAAGCTGTGAAACTGTGAGAGGACTTCGAATATAATATGATTTGAAAGAAAGGGCACGTTAGCTCTTATAATGAACACACAAAAGTGACATCACAGCATTGCATCACTAAGCATCATTATAACATTATAGTTTGTGTTGCTTTGAGGGTTTCTGTATTTATACATATTACTACAAGTCACCAAGAGCTGTACTGCACCCAAAGTCCCACTATTTGAAAGAAGGCGGCACATTAGTTCTTATAATGAATAAAAGTGACATCACTGCATTGCATCACTAAGCATCATTACGCATCATTAATAACATTATAGTTTGTGTATTTATACATATTACTACAAGTCACCAAGAGCTGCACCCAAAGTGCAACTAACAGAAACATGCACCAAGCTCATGGTAAGTATATTTACTTGCTCCCCGGGTGAACGCCTGACAAAGATGATGGATAGAACTGCCCTCTGGTCCTTTTCTGTTTATTATTCTCTTCTCTTACACCCAGTCAGATGCCAGGGCTCTCTCTTAACCCAGGGATGGAGAACACACACAAGCTGCATTGATTATTTGTGCTAGAAATGGTCTGGGATATCAGACAAGAGCCATTTACTATAGTCTGGCTTTATTTGAAAAAAAAAAAACAAAAAAAAAACAGGATAAAATCCAAGGTGAGTGAAATATAGATACGGAAAGAGAACTTGATCTGTAAAGGGTAGTTCCCTTTAAATTTAACTTGGTATGATGAGGACAATGGAATTCTAAGCAAGTAGACCAGTTATAGCCATTTTTAAATGTTTTCATTTATTTCTAAACCTGAAGAAACTTCTGAACTTGGAACTTCATTGTCTTTCTTCCCCAAGCAACACGGCAGTGGTCTGAAAGCCAGAATGAAAATAGGGCAGGAGACGGCTTCTACAGAAAGACATATGATAGCATGTTACAATGGCAGAGGTTTTATTTGGGTGGTGGGGTCAATAACTCCAGTCATTACTTAATGACCTCCAGTCTTATATTTAGGAAGGCAGCCATGCTACGGACTGTGGGCAAGGCTACATACATAACTCCACCCTTCATATCTCCCAACTGTCCCGTTTTGAGCGGGACAGTCCCTCTTGACAGCTCAGTCTCTCGTTTGTAAAGTCCGAATTTTCTCTGCACTGAACAGCCAATGAGAAAATGTTTCTAACTTAATTGGCTTTTGGCAGAGAGCCCAGAACAGCCACAGCTGCAGATAAAATACTTTTGTAACAATTTTGAGATAAGCAAATAAGTAATTGTAACAATACAAGATAACAGGTCTCTTGGGAGACGTTAGACTCATAGCTTAAAGGGCAATTCACCTTCATGAGCAAAACTGTAATAACTGAAAAAACTAAAGAAATAGGTTCAAACTTTCATAACCTGCCAAATTCAGTAAAATGAACATGGTAATTAGGGAGTGTGACCACTAAAATGGGTGTGGTCAAAAAATGTTGCCACACTGCATGCGGCAACTTTTTTGTCCTTTTTATTTCCAAAATGTTGGGCGGTATGCCACCCTTGTATAGGAAAATACTGGTAAAATATATTCTCATCACCTTCCCTGCACTGTTTATATCATGTACATAGGTGCCACAACTCAAACCTGAATTATAAAGTCAAATAAGCATAGAGCAACTGCTGAGGGGCCATAGAAAGCGGGACTTTTTATAAGTAGGCAACAGGCATCATATGCTGGGCAAGTTGCCTACTGCACCCAAAAAGAAACAATGGAAAAGCTATGGTGTCTATGAAATTTATTTTTAGGCCGATTTAGAAATGTCCTCAATTATTCGAGATTCGAATGGTGGATAAAGTCCAATAATAATGTATGAAGATGCCACGCTGAGATGAGCAGTGCCACTCTGCTGATTTCCTGATCAGGGTACCACCCTTTGGTTAAATAAAGAATACTTCTGAGAACCCCACATCCTGCATATGTGTTCCAGCGAGCCCAGCTGGGTGCAGCTAAAAAAGGGTAAAATGATCTTTAAAGGACCAGTAACATCAAAAAAAATTTAAAAAAAGATTTGTTAGTATACTTTGAAAATAAAACACCAAGACAAATTAAACTCTAAAATCGCAAAGCCTTTATTAAGAAATAACTTACCGAAACTCCGCTTCCGCTCCTCTTCAGAAAAGGCAACACGGCGATGATCCATTGTGCGGCTCTCGATTTCTCCTCCCTGGCTATTTCAGCTCTCGGAGACAGACACTGCCACTGACATTGCCCGGTATCCACTGGTGGAGGTGATGGGGGAATTTGTCTGATGCGGTGGAGATTGGGGGCAAAAGCGGCAGAGGGGTCAGAATGGTGTATGTGCTGCTCATACTCATGCCGGGAGGGGCATCGCAAGCCATTGTCATAGTGGGGTCCGTGATCGGGGGTTGGTGGTGATAGTCCCTTCCATCGAGAATGGAAGCCATGCCCATGGGTGAGTGGATAGATGGTTGCTCCGATTTCCAGACACTGGCGACAGAAGGCGTGCAAGCCTGTGGGGAGCCAAGGCCGAACCTGTGCTTCTCCCTCCTCCTGCGCTGGGGGCACTACTGCTGCCGCCAACGCCTTCCTCTGTGGCTTCTTCTTCTTCTTCCAGCCTCCTCCGTAGGGCGCCTCCCTCCAAGTCCGAGCCGTGGTGATCCTCTTGTGACAAGGGCAACAAGGCCAGCTTGCACTGTTTGAACTGCCAGATGGACTTGTGCGACAACTGATGAGGGCCACCAGCGCGTCTGACTTACCAAGGACCATGCTCCTTCACATGCAGTCAGTAGAATATGGGAAATAGCCAGGGAGGAGGATCATCGCCATGTTGCCTTTTCTGAAGAGGAGCGGAAGCGGAGTTTTGGTAAGTTATTTCTTAATAAAGGCTTTGCAATTTTTAAGTTTAATTTGTCTTGGTGGTTTTTTTCGATGTATACTAACAAATTTTTTTTTAATTTTTTTTTGATGTTACTGGTCCTTTAACCTCCAACTGTAAGGTCAGTCAGGGGATGCTGAGAGAGGCAGTTCAGCAAGTCACAGATTTGAAAAAGCAGGGTGCTAAAGAAAAGCCCAACACCAGTCAAACTGGCCAAAATTGCTCGTCACCACTTACCAGTACGAAGTACGGGAGCCAGGACCGACCATATGCTGGATAGAAAAAGGGGTGGGGCTGAACCCAGAATGTCAAGAGTACATCCTGTAGATCAGAGGTCCTGCCATAATTTACAACTGCATCAACAGGGAAAGGCCAGGAGATGTTTCCAGACTGATGAAAAGGAAGTGTAAAGAGGAAATTGACTTCCCTTAAGAACGCTGGAATTTCAAGTGCCTTTCCTTTTTTTAAGTAAATAAAACGTTACTCTATGGGGCCCATGTTCATCAACACTTGGGTTGTACAGATAAATCTTGCTGCAGCTTTGGAGGAAAACGAACACTATCTCCTGTGGTTATCAAACATTTTTGAATTTGTAATTAATGATTTTTACTAACGAGTATTTGATGTCTTCCTTCAAGGCAGATTATCTGTTTGTATCCGGACACACAGCAGATATTTCTCTGGTTTACGTTACACTGATCTGATAGGACCTGTTATGTTAACACACTGGTAACGTATCAAACGGATCATTTACAAGCCCTACGGAAACCTGCCATGGGCCAACTGCCAGGCTATTCAGATCTTGTGCAACTATAAAACTCAGCAACCTGCAAACAACGGACGATTATTAGGTCTGTGCTGAGAGTTTTAACTGCAAGTCAGTTTTTTAAAGTTCTGCATCAGATTGTTGTGATTGCTCTAAGTGCTTTTTGCTATGTGTCTAGGTCTGCCACCTTTTTTGGGAAAAATAACTATAATTGTATCCATCTCCCCTATTAATAACATTGGCATCAGGCATCACTTTTACTGGCCATGTGGCAACCCTACTGTATATCTATGCCAGAGCACAGCAAACTATAAATCAATTGGGACTAATCCTACCACAATACACTTCAAGGTAGAGTCCTGCACTGAACCAATTTGTAAAACACGACCCGCAATCCGTGCCCGGAAGTGACATCATTAGAAGTAGGCGTGATCAGAAAAAAAAAAGGAGTAAAACTCGCTATTGAGAAGACCTGCGACCCAGGAGAACCGCGTCTATACCGGCTCCCGAAACTTCTACCTGCAAGCCGCAGGGTAACGCAGGTTTTTGCGGGTAACCTGCAGGTACCCGATCCAGTGCAGGAGTCCACTTCAAGGGGCAACACCAGTGATCTGAGAACAATAGATGTGGTTATAACATCTTACAGCCTAGAGTCCAGTTTGATGCCAATTTCATTACCAAATATGCTACAGACTGTGGACTCACTTGTCATAATTCACAAATTGGACGTTGACAGGTGTTTCAACAATTCAACACAGAGCCCTTTGGCGCAGACATACTACAGATCAGTATCATATTATGATAAAAATCTCAAACATCCACAGCCTTACGGATATTTATGAACTTCTCTTAACAGTATTGCGCACTTTTCGTGCATAAACATCTACTTTTCGTCAGCTGTGATTTATTTCAGACAGTTCCTGGGAACTTTCATTATAGAAAGTGTCCCGATCTAATGGGAAAACTCTGGTAGGGGCAGAAACTCATTGCCCCTGGAGGCTCAGATTGATTGGTTGCACCCCAAAGGATCATGGATCTGCCAAAGCAAATCTGAACAATTTACATAAAGAATCCCTGTCCTGCATGATTAGAAAGGTACTCAAGAAACACTACCTGCTGTTAAATGCAGCAATTAAGTCTCTTGTATATGGGGAAGTAATGTAATGTCTCCTCCCATGTACAGACACCCAATGGCTCCCTCGCCAACTGAACCACTACCCCTTGCCCTAACTTAAAGGGAAACCATCAACAAAATGAGAATTTAATATAAGCTTCATCATAATGAAATAAGAAACTTTCTAAATACAATCAATTAAATATTCAGCATAGTTTCTGAATTAATCAAGTTTATGTTCACTATTCATCTCTCAGCATCTGTTTCTCTTCATTCTCTCTTCATGCAGCAGTTGGGTGTCAGATATTTATTGACAGTTAGATCCAATATATCTTATAGGGGGGCTCCTTTCCTAGCAGATGTATTAGAGCTCACTCAAATAACTGATTCCAGTACAAACAGAATCTAACATAATAACTGCCTTTTGCACAAATTCTGCATGTAGAGAGACATGATGTCTGGTGATTTTAATAGAGTGAGCTCTAATACATCTTCTAGGCAAAAGGAGCCCCCCTATAAGATATATTGGATCTAACCGTCAATGAATATCTGACACCCAACTGCTGAATGAAGACAGAATGAAGAGAAACAGATGCTGAGAGAGGGAGTGAAGATAAACTTGATTATTTCAGAAATAGCAGAGAATATTTAATTGATTGTATTTAGAAAGTTATTTCAGTATGCTGAAGCTTATATTAAACTTTAATTTTTCGAGATAGTTCCCCTTTAACTGTGAGTCTTGTATTCCCAGCCATCGGCTGCCATTAAATGTTGCAAACTGTAGTTCAGAAGCAGTCATCCATAGGTAAGCTTTCTGCTCCACAAAGCAACTATGCAGATGGGGATTTCCATGAAACAGCAATTTCCAGAAAATTACTTTGGCTCACCGATTTCTAAGGTTGTGTTCCGTATTAGCTCAGCTTACAAACAACCATGAAAAGGAACAATGGGAATCAGATTAGGTCAACACATCAGACTCCACCAGCATCCTCCGCAAGGTAAGGCTATCAGAGTGGTAGTTTTCACCAACAGACACCCCTGTAGTAAAGGAAAATACACCCACAATGTGGGACCTAAAGCAAGATGGTTGAGTTCAGACTGCCTGTGTACAGACAACACATCTTATTGTTGTCTAGATATGGTGACAAACAGAAATACAAATACCTTCTTCTTACAGAGTTCATGGGTTAAGAAACTAATAATATGAGCAATACTATAAAATTAAACTGGGGGGGTCTAGATGTAAAAGTCACATGATTACCAGAAAGTGTGCGTCTGCAAGCATTGTTCATATTTAATTGCTTTCTTCCACCTCTAACAAAACACTATGGTACAAATAAACGTTGTATAGAATTCGTTTTTAAAGTCTGTTATGGCTTAATTATGCTCCGGAACTGCTTGCACAAGCCGTTTAATAGGTAACCGTAAGTGATAAATGTTGCTTATGCAAAACAGAACACACACCGACAGTTCGCAGTACAAGTATTAACTCGGACCCACACCCATTATAAACTTCCCCTACACAATAACACTATCATTATTGTTGAGCTGCAGAATGGGATCATTTTTCCATGATAGGGCTGGTGATGGGAAGATCCAGAAAAATACAACCCAAGAGGTCACTTTGGATATACTGGACAGCTCATTAATTGGTTCGTCAGGATGTCCAGCTTTGATTGGTGGGTACCTACAAGCAGGTAACCTACTTGTGTATCAGGACGAGTTGGTGGACAGCTAATAAGCCAATAATGAAGAGCACAGAGTAATCGGCACAAGCCACGTACTCACAGAGATCCCATGTAGAAACTCATGGATAGCTTGGAAGGATTGTCCTGACCCAGGGTATATCCTGATCTTTTTCAAAGGGTCAAAAACATTTTTTAGAAAGGAAAAAAGGGATCTGACCATAAAAGACCTCCCATTTGTCTTTCTGCTACATCCTGTCCTGACAACCAGTTTTTCTCGGAGACGATCAATGTAAACCTTTGTGTTAAATTCTCCTGGAGCGTATTTGACTGATGCATAAACTTGCACAAAGTCTGATCACCATATGTAATAGGGTGAGGGGGTGCTAGAGCCTGGGAGCAAATCCATAGAAAAACGCTATACAATCTCACTTTTGCAGATGCTGTACATTACCACCCCCTAATCAAGCTCTTGATAGAGTTGCCCTACAGAATTTTTATTAGTTCTGATTTTATGTATATGAAAAGAATGAATGCTAATAGATGAAGTTTACATGCGTTGAAGTCAAGGGTCGAATAGTAAATTTGAATATCTTTTTTTGAACCAAATTCACACTTTAAAATTTTAATCCCCTCATCCCAAAGTAAATTCGAAAGTGAGATTTATCACACCTCGACCATGGAAACAGTTCTAATTCGAATATTCACCACCTAAAACCAGCCAAGTTTATTTACAAGTGAATGGCAGAGGTTCCTTGACCCATCTGAATATTTTAATTGTCTGCTAAACATTCAAGTTTTTTGTGGAGGGAAACCCCAATTCAACTGCGAAATTTTCAGGTCGGGACTATTTGATAGAATATTAGACGTTTTATTATTTTTTCTTAATAACTTCCCATTCGTATTGTGAGAATATTCAAAATGATTAGAGTAAAACAAAAAAAATCACAAATTCGACCTTTGATAAATCTGCCCATAAGTCACAATGTAATGGCACAAGACACACCTAACTTCACCAAGCAGTTTACCTTTGGCTTTTTTTTTTATGGATTTTTCTTGTAAATAAAACAAGGTTACTTCCTCATCTGAGATACGGTTTGCTCAATGAATTTGAACAAAGTTGAATTTGAACAAAGTATTTTCCAATACAGGGCCTTGTTCCCAAAGACTTGTGTTGATGATTTACAGTTATGAAAGACAAAAGTTTATCGGAAAGTCACATGCTGATAAGAAAACAGTTTCTCGTCAGTCATAAGATCATTGAAGACATCTGTTGAGTAACGGCACAGAAGAGCTAAAGAGCTTATCAGGAAATATTAGGAGGGCATGGTTATGTTTGCCACCAGCTGACCATCAAATATCCCTTTAAATCCATGTATAACTGTGTAAAGGTGGCCATAAACGATAAGATCGGGAAAAGATCCGCTCGTTTGGTGACCACGCCAAACAAGTGGATCTGTCCCCGATATGCCCACCAATGGCAGAGACCAAGGCCCTAAGGCCAAACGATCGGATTAAACAAAGTAATTGGGCACCAATTCAAAACCCAATCAAACCCAAAAATCAACCAGACACTTAGAGTGGGAACAAAAAAAACTAAAATCTAAGTTTTTATTTTATTGGCTATTTCTCACTGGAGATTAGAACTTCCATATCCCACACCCCACCTTTCAATCCAAAGACATATCAGAGGGATTTAGAATGATATCCAATGCTATGCTTATAGCTAAACGGAGTTCAAGACGAGTAAAGTATATTAAGAACCAACAGTATAGGTCACTTGCACAATCAGCTAAGGTGCAGAAACATTAGTGGTAAGATTATGTTTTTTAAGAAACAAACTAAATTATACAGACATTACCACCCTGAGAAAAACGCCACCAAAAAATGAACAAAACAAAAAAAATACAAGTGAAAAAACACTGAAACTGAATCATGTAAAGAATTAGACAGAAAAGTTCACAACAGCAAGATTGTTGTGTGTAGGAAAGTTTTAATCAAAGAAAACATAGTAATAGATCAACCACCCCGGGAGCATGCCATGAGCACAGCTAGCAGAGAGGAATGCGTTGGAGGGGGGGGGGCACTACAAAGTCAATAGGAATTTCAGTGATGGAAAAGACGCTTGCCTCCAGGCCACAAATCCACTCTCCCAGTGCAACAGCTGCGTTTTCAGGCAATCTTGTGATGGCCGAGGATGCTGGGAGTTTTAACAGACACCCGACGTATGTCTTGGGTTAGACAGTCTACAGATGAGCAACCTGCAGCCCATGAAGAAGGGCCTCAAAACCGTTTGATCACACACACATATTCAGAAGTATTTCTAATTACCCTGCTAATAATGACATTAAGGGGCAGATTCATTAAGGGTCGAATTTCGAAGTTAAAAATACTTCGAAATTCGACCCTCGAATTGAAATCCTTCGACTTCGAATATCGAAGTCGAAGGATTTAGCGCTAATCCTGCGATCGATCGATCGAAGGATTTTTCGTTCGATCGAACGATTAAATCCTTCTAATCGAACGATTCGAAGGATTTATTCCAACGATCGAAGGAAAATCCTTCCCCATAGGCTAACATTGACTTCGGTAGGTTTTACCTGCCGAAGTAGAGGGTCAAAGTTTTTTTTAAAGGGGAAGTACTTCGACTATCGAATGGTCGAATAGTCGAACGATTTTTCGTTCGATTCGTTCGATTTCGTTCGAATTCGAACGAATTTAACCAATTAGATGGTCGAAGTACCAAAAAAATACTTCGAAATTCTAATTTTTTTCATTCGAATCCTTCACTCGAGCTTCATGAATCGGCCCCTTAGACTCTCATATTAATACTTGGCCAGAAATGAAGACAATTCCTGCACGTCCCCATGGCTTATAAATTGATGGCACCATAGACATAGCTCTTAATGATCATACATGGATGGAGCTATAGAGCTAAATAAAATGAATCATCATAAAGGCAATTATAGATTGTTCCTTGAAACTAAAGATAAGTTAAAGATGAACATTGTTTTAAAGCAGGGCATAGTTTTCATTAGAAACAAGCAAAATGAGAGGGAGTGGCCTTGTTGGTTGAGAAACAGGCTCCCTGAAGGTCTGATTGGCTTCTTGGAGCCAAGAAGGATCATTTCCCCCTCTTAGGCAGATTGGAGATGGCTTGTGATGGGGTTATCCTTCCTCTGGCAGTTCACTGGCAGCTAAGCAGGCTTAATTTAAACACAAAAGTTGATCTTGATGGATGTCTTTAATACTCAGCAAATAAAGTTAAGAAAAATAAAAAATTTAAAAAAATAAAGTAAAACCAGCAACTCCCTAATCACCCAATGGAAACAGTCCACCCCATTGCTCAAAGCCCAAGTGTTTATAGGCTACTCTCCACTGCATGAAATATTTGCTTCATGGACCCCTGCAAACCAATTCAAATAAATTAAGAATCTGACTTGCTGTCTGTGTGCTTTGAAGTCATCACAAAACAGGCAGTCTCTGGTGTTAATATGGTTGACTTAGCAGAGCTAATGGAGTGGAATGGACTCTGCTTGCTGATGGCTCTGGGAAACAGAACGAGATATCAGCAGTTAGATGAAGCCATATGTCTTTCTTAATTGGTTTGCAGGCAGTTGATCCTGGCTACTATCGGAGGCGTCTGCGAGTCACTTTCCCAGTTAATCAACAGAAAATAAAATAAGATCCACGTTTAATAAAGTCTATGACATGGTAGAATAGTTGTGTCAACAAAAAGGTACTCAAAAACCCCTCTCCAATAAAGATGAATAGAAAGTGTCTCAAGCTGAAAAACGAGGAGTATAAAATAGCTGAATTTTAACCTCATGTGCCCTTAGCTTATGAAACTTATTAAAAACTTGTTAAATTGGCAGGTATAGCTCTGTAGCTACAGGAAACAATATGGCAGGCTCTTGATTCTTTTGAAAAGTCCAGCGTGCCGCCATTTTTTTTTCTTTTCTGAAGTTGACCAGTGGTCCTCGTTTTATTTCCATTTATCGGTTCAATGATAGTAATTAGTCCACGTAATACGAAGATAAATATGCAGAAAAACAGTCCAGCCTTGTAAAGCCAAATTTATGATGAATTCGATTTTCCTTTCAAATCACTTGAGAATCTCTTGCCAACATGGCCCCAAAGACTGTTTAAAGGCAGAGGTCCTAGGACTTTGAAATATAAATAAGGTCCTTAAAATTGTAAGCTTGGACTTGTGTCACTTATCAAGCTCAGCTACAATGTTACTCTATGGGGTCAGTAGTACAAAGCTTTGCACAATCACAATAGTAGATATAGGATGTCAGATCAATTCTCTTTTTATAGACTACAGTGATAAGGCTGTAACTGGAGACCTGAGCACATGATGACTTGACCAGCCAAGAGCTACTTAGGTTTATTTGTATGCCTCAAACCTGGAACTTAATCTACATCGGAGCTTGCAATCTAAGTATTCATCACATTCACACACACAGCCAATTAACAAGTATCCAGAGGAAACCCACACAAGCATGGGAACAACATACATATTCCAGATGATGCCCTGGCTGGAATTGAACCTAGGACCCCAGTGCTGCAAGACAACAATGCTAACCAGTGCACCACCATGCTGCCAGAATTATCTGGATATTACCCGGGGTCTTTCCAGAAATTTAAGACATAATTACAAAACAAATATTACAACACGGAACTGTTCAATGCAACTGAATCTGTATTGGAAATTAAGGAAAAATTCTGCCTAGTGGGAAGTTTATTATGGGAAGGCCGTGTTGGCCGCATCGGGCTAGTAGCCACTTAAATAAATAGTCAATAAATTAAAGTTTTTTTTTTAACAATAAAAACCTCTTATTACACGTCATAAAAGCAGAAAAAAGTTCTATAAACACAACATACGAATGAAACAAATTAGCTGACAAAATGTTTGCCTATTAGAGACAAGCCAGCTTAGAGTTAATGATGAGTAAATGTGAACACATGTTGGAGCGTATGAAGCGGAGATGTATTAAAATCACTCCATGTCTAGTGCACCCTTAGTATAAACACTTCCCACTGCCTGAATGTCAACTCAAAGCTCTGGTTTACGTTAAAAACTCCACCTGCCCCCCAGGACTCACATTTATTATTTAAAGAGGTTTTTTGTGGGGGTTTTTTTTTTTATTTTTTTTTTTTTATTTCCTTCTACAAAATTGCCTTTCCCCTATTACAGAGGCAGTGTGCAATTAGCCTGCCGATTACAAAATCTTGCAATTGTTCTGCAGTACAGAGGAAAACCACAAAATCACAGGGCTAAAGGGAACACGGGTTGTACGACTTTGAGGCCCAGGATGCATTGCACTTAGCCTTTCAATTTAATCCCCTATTTTTGCAATCCCAATCTGGCCCCAAGCGTCTTTCTTTAAAAAAAAAAAAAAAAGTTACTATTTATAAAGTGGATGGCAGAGTATTGTCAGTTCCATGAGGCCGTGTCTCACCTAACATAACCTCCGGAACACCAGCTGCACCTTCCTGTCTTACAGAATCCTCCCTTCAGTGACCCACAACACTTACACTAAGGCACAAAAACAGCAGGCGCTGCTAGAATGAATGTGCCCTTCTACCCATTTCCTGCCATAGTTAAAGGAGAACTAAAGCCTAACTAAAGAAGTAGCTGGAAATGTTGTACATTATGTTTTGTGCTTCTGTACCAGCCCAAGGCAACCACAGCCCTTTAGCAGTAAAGATCTGTGTCTCCAAAGATGCCCCAGTAGCTCCCAAACTTCTTTTCTGCTGATTCACTGCACATGCTCTGTGCTGCTGTCACTTACTGAGCTTAGGGACCCACTCACAATATACAGTACACATAGAATAGAAATGTCACAATATAAGGCTGATTAGTTATTAATACACATAATTACTACATGGCAGCACAGAAACCAGTGCAATTAGCATCAGAATTTAATAATCAGCAAACCTGTAGCATCAGCTTATATTACAGCCAGGGAAGCTCATTTTCTGCTGGATAATTAGTGACGAGCCCTAAGCTTAGCTTCTCAACAGCCAATCAGAGCCCACTGAGCATGTGAGTGTCACAGACATTTCCAAGATGGTGACCCCCTGTGACAAGTTTGAAGTCCTGGATCATTGCTGCTATTGACAAGCTCAAACTTTAGCCTTGTGCAATAAGTTCACTATATAAAATATGCCATTTTTAGCCATATTCATTATTTGGGTTTAGTTCTCTTTTAAGCGAGATACTTGTTAAAGGGGGACTCAGATCTGGCTGGTAAAACACATGAGCCCTGGTATAACACGTAAAGCCAAGGCACTTGTGGCATGTCAACCTGTGGCCCCGCAGGTGATAAAGTTGTTTAATGCCACAATGATCACAAATTTACTCACTAAAGTCTCTATTTTACACAATATATAATTTTCCCCAAGGGTCTTGTTCATGACTATTCCATTAACATAACCAGCAGACACAGCACCTTCACAATACCAGCCTCTGGCCACATACCATGGGCAGACAAGGAGTTAACAGCACAGCATCCAGAAGAAAACACATCCCCTACAGATAGACCCTTTCCCTGGTGCAGAGGCTTTAGGCAAAGAAACACAAAAAAACACAGCACTCGCTCCCACGCACTTTACAAGTTGTTGTAAACCTTGCCAACCCAGATGGCATGAACAGACTACATGTGTGTGGGATTTGGAGTTGTGCGTCACGCAAGGAAATAGAAATACAAGGGGATTATTAAATATATATATATATATATATATATATATATATATATATATATATATATATACATACACACACACATACACAGAAAGTGCTGGTTCTTCTATGTATTATATATATATATATATATATATATATATATATATATATACATATATATACATATATATATATATACATATATATATATATATATATATATATATATATATATATATATTCTTTTCTTTATTTCGCCTGAAAATCCTGTGAGTGCCGCCATTCTTCCCCTATATATATATATATATATATATATATACACACCCACCCACACACCCACCCCCACACCCACACACAGGATCTGTTACCCAAAATGCATGGGACCTGAGGTTTCCGGATAATGGATCTTTCTGCAATCTGGATCTTCATACCTTGGGTCTACTAGAAAATCATGTAAACATAAAATAAACCTGGTTTTAATTCCAATAAGGATTAATTGCTTTTTAGTTGGGATCAAGTACAAGCTACTCTTATTATTACAGAGAAAAAAAATATAATTTCAAAAAATTTTGATTATTTGGATAAAATGGAGTCTATAGGAGACAGACTTTCAATAATTCGGAGCTTTCTGGATAATGGGTTTCCAGATAACGGAACCCATACACGTGTTTGTGTGTGTACATACATATGCACACATATATCCTTTTTTATTCTGCTGCCATAGTTACAAAGCGATGGAAAATACAGAAGCAACTGTACAAAGTTAAAAAGACTAAGACATTCATGGAATAGAAGGTGCCTAATCATGGTGGAAGTCAGGTAGAAGTTACATCAAGCTGCCTGGGAGGAGGAGGAGGAGAGACCTGACAATACATAGACACATGTACCTGTGCAGCTCACTGCCTTCCTGACTGCTCTCGCCGGCTGCTTCCCTGTATATGAGCCAACGCAGCATCACTGCCAGCAGCAAACACACACTCACGCCTCCTCCAACTAAGCCCCGCCCACCTCATGCCCATTGGCCACGACTCCTCTACACTTTTTTTTCTTTTTTCAAGCTTTATTCAAACATGACAAAGCTAACCATAAACAAATAAAAAAAGGAAGACCAGTGCAGTATATACTGGTAGATCTGATAGCTTCATTAGTCAGAACCAGCAGTGAAGTATGCATTTCAATTACATTACATTTACAAGTGTCAAAATGCTACAGATTATCCTTTATGCCATTGACAGATTAAGCTGCCTGTGTCTGAACTGCAACTCAGACCTGCCCAACTGTCCCATTTTAGAAGGACAGTCCCTTTTTTGACAGCACAACCCGCAGTCCCTCGTTTATACTGGAAAGTCACGATTTTCTCTGCACTGAACAGCCAGAATAAGAAACAAAGTTTCAAACTCAATTGGCTTTTGGCAGAGAGCCACAGCTGCAGATAAGATATTTTTGTAACTATTTTGAGATAAGCAAATAAGTAATTGTAACAATATAAGATCTAAAACAGGTCTCTTGGGAGAAGTTAGACTCACAGCTTAAAGGGCAATTCACCTTCAATAGCAAAACTGTAATTACTGGGGGAAAAAAACACAGAAATGTTCAAACTTTCATAACCTGCCAAATTTTGTAAAATGAGCATGGTAATTAGGGGGTGTGGCCACCAAATGGGCGCAGTCAAAATTGCCATGCTACGAGCACCAATTTTTTTGTCCCTCTTTTTATTTCCAAAATGTTGGAAGGTTTTGCAACTCACACAGTCTTTAACAAGCGCGCAAGGCAGAATTAACAGAATTCTCTGCATTATCAGCACATTCAGAAAAAAAACAGATCAGAGAATTCAAAAGCAACTTTATAATAAAGAATTTAGTATTCAAAATCAACTTTAAAGGGGAAATAAACATGTTTCAATTTGCAGTATGTCGTTTTTAATTAAAAGAACTGCAAATCAGACATAGGCAGAGCCTGCAGTATAATCCATACTCCTCGTAGGAAAGTTCCCCGGGGCCAAACAGATGACAAGCTGTATACAGCAAGTTTTTAAAGCTGTCAATACCCTCTAATAATTTTTCTTTTGGTGTTAAACCAGACCTGGCAGATCCACTGATCAGCTGGAAGTGTGTGAACACATTCTTCTGTTTGGAGGGGGGAAAGCAATACTATAATATTTATTACAGGCCTGGGGACTCATGGAAATTTCCAACAGCCTGTATGTGCCGGACTATTTAGTCCATGCAGTTATACATCTGTTGCACAGCCGCCCACGTGAGAGATTCACTTACCTCCTGTCCCGGCTTGTATGCCAATGTGTGCTGAAACTCTTACACAAAAGACTCACAGAGGCCTCTATAAGGCTCCTCTCTCCTATCAGTCACCCCCTCCCCCCCCCCAAATAAAATATTTGGGTACAAATGGGCCCATTCTCTGGTTTAAAGACTGCCAGCTTCTTTGTGATGTTTAACCCTTCACAAGACGCATTCATTTCCATAATTTTAAATTTTTTATTAGAGTTGCAATCTGTATCGCCAACTGGGAGACCATTTAAAGAACTAAACCCACAAAAATGAATATGTATAAAAATGGTATATTTTATATAGTGAACTTATTGGACGAGGTTTAAGTTTGAGCTTGTCAATAGCAGCAATGATCCAGGACTTCAAACTTGTCACAGGGGGTCACCATCTTGGAAAGTGTCTGTGACATTCACATGCTCAGTGGGCTCTGATTGGCTGTTGAGAAGCTAAGCTTAGGGCTCGTCACTAATTATCCAGCAGAAAATGACCTTCCCTGGCTGTAATATAAGCTGATGCTACAGGTTTGCTGATTATTAAATTCTGATGCTAATTGTACTGGTTTCTGTGCCGCCATGTAGTAATTATCTGTATTAATTACTAATCAGCCTTATATTGTGACATTTCTATTCTATGTGTACTGTATATTGTGAGTGGGTCCCTAAGCTCAGTAAGTGACAGCAGCACAGAGCATGTGCAGTGAATCAGCAGAAAAGAAGATGGGGAGCTACTGGGGCATCTTTGGAGACACAGATCTTTACTGCTAAAGGGCTGTGGTTGCCTTGGGCTGGTACAGAAGCTCAAAACATGATGTACAACATTTCTAGCTACTTCTTTATTTAGGATTTAGTTCTCCTTTAACCCACGCTTAACTACACCTCGCAGAATCCCCATGTTAGAGCGTCCTGCGGCCTCACAACAAATAAGCGGAGGCTGAAAAAAAAAAAACACTTTCATGAACCACAACCCTCTATACCAATTTACCCAGTCAAAATCCAGAAGAATGGGGGTAAATTTTCAGTATTCACTCAGTGGCCATGAGGTTCT
Organism: Xenopus laevis; assembly: GCF_017654675.1. Classification (NCBI taxonomy): domain Eukaryota; kingdom Metazoa; phylum Chordata; class Amphibia; order Anura; family Pipidae; genus Xenopus; species Xenopus laevis. Next base: position 11,549,657 of record NC_054372.1, read on the forward strand.
GACTGTAGACAGGCCCTGGGTGGGGGGAGGGAATGTAAATAATGATTGACTCTTGCCAATGAAACTTGAATGCAGAATCCCACATTGAAGGCCTGGAGGCTTTGGATGGACGGAAGAGTCAAGAAAAGGAAACAAATGGCAACTCACGTGGGTGACCCATGAACACCCATAATCTTTGCAGAAACTAAACGTATTATTTATATTACTGAATTATAAATGGAAAATGTACTCATTTTAGATCAAGCCTTTTGTCAGCCACATACAGCATTATGCTTTAAGCAATTGCAGGCTCCATAAATGGATGTTTCCACCATAAGCTCATAAACCTCACCCGGCTCTTTAAGTGAAGTGTATAAAAGCAGTACCTTCAAGTGCCCCCTTATCTACTCATCACACATTACTGAAAACATGGCCCATATCTCCATATACGCCTTCCTCTAAACCACTGGGACATTTACACGCCTCGTCTTTGGCTTTGATGGCATCACAAGAGGTCATAAAAATTTATACCTTCATAAAAATTTGCCCTTTATCTAAAAATTTTCAGTTCCACGATCCATTGGAATTGTGAAATTCCTTTTTTTATTATGAGCTGTCAAATTTAAGCCTGCGATCCCTGGTTGTAAAAGACTAACCCTTCTGTAACTACCTGGCCTATCTGTAGTAACCAGAACACACAAAACCATATGTCAGAATTAAATCCACAATCCTCACTCTTTAGTCTTTAGTAAAGCAAAACT